>NC_088791.1:345383021-345441021 GCF_011386835.1 Chrysemys picta bellii
GAACCTCAGTTACTGCACAAGGTGAGTAACCCTCTCTTTGGGTTCTTTTTCTCTTCAGGTGAAGGATAACGTAGGGGTTTGCTCCCCTCTCTTTATAGTCCAGTAAACCTTGGAAATGTATTCTTCTGAAGGGTCTCCCAGCTAAAGTTCCTTTTCCCTGCTGGGTTGAAATGCCTGGTGAATTTTATAATGCAAATGATCTTCCTGAAACCTCCATTACACATTATCTATTGGCCACACCAGGCATGATTTTATAGGAGACACGATCAAGCAGGCAGAACCCCATTCCCTTGTGTATGGTGGTACAACTTGTGCTGTGAGTGCCCCACATTTAAAGAATATATTTGTAATTTTCCATGCATCCCCTCTACATGCACCATGCAATAATATTAATGTCCTGTATGTTATCAGTTCAATTGAGACTTTGTGTGACATCTTTTAGAAACATATAAAAATAATAGTGAGTTTGGATACTGTGATGGGTGTTCATTCCACATCAGCCCCTCAATGGGTTAAGGTGGCTAGATGGGTCAATTAATAGCCTGAGCTGTACTTGGAGGAAGAGCCAGGGAGGAATTGGGGCTAATTATAGGAGGACGCTTACCTAGACAGAAACAGGCTGAGGGGCAGTGAAATGGAAGACTGCCTGGGATGGTTGGTACACAAACCTCCTCCCCCCACCCTCAGAAGGGGAAAATAGAATGGCCTGGATGGAGGGTCAAGCCATAAAGAGCGAGCATTCGAGTCCCAAGAGAGATGACATGAACACCCACAGGAAGAGGTGTCAGACTGGTAGAGCTAATGCCCAGTCATGGCCCCAGGGAAACACTCCAGAGCTGAGTAGAGCACCTCATGACAGGTACACTGAGCTGTTCCAGCCAGCTGAAACTCATTGCTACATACCTGGGAGTTCATGTTCAGCTGATTATCCAATACAACCAACACATTTTTTTCCAGAGTCTTTGCATCTCATGATAGAGTCCCCCATTCTGTAAGGATGCCTATATTATTTGTTCCTAGATATATACGTTTAGACATATTCAAATGCATATTATTTGCTTGTGCCCAGATTACCAAGTGATCCAGATAAAATTCTGTAGCACTGACTTGTCCACTTCATTATTTACCAATTCCCCAACTTGTGTCACCTGCAAACTTTGTCAGTGATGATTTTGTATTTACCAGATCATTAATGTTATTAGGATAGGGTCAAGAATCTATCCCTGCGGGACTTTATTAGAAACACACTGGTTCATGGATGGTTCCCCATTTATAATTATGTTTTGAGACCAGTTAGCTAGCTAGCTATTAATCCATTTAATGTGTGCCATATTAAGTTTATATGTTTCTAGTTTTCTAATCAAAATGTCATGCGGTACCAAATGAAAGTAAATGTATATTACACCAATACTATTATTTTTATCAATCAAACTTGCAATCTTATCAAAAAGATTGCAAGTTAGTTTGACAAGATCTATTTTCCATACACCCATACTGATGGCATTAATTGCATTACCCACCTTTAGTTCTTTATTAATTGAGCTCTATATCAGCCACTTACCCACTTATCTTACCCAGGATCAATGTCAGACTGCTCTTGGTGGCAAATTATTTAAACCTGTTGATTTTTTTAAATGTCTAAGTTTCGTAGCTGCTGTTTAAGATCTCCTGAGATTAGTGAAATGGAAAGAGTGTTATCATTTGCATAACATGCATTACACACTATAAAACCTAACTAAAAATTGCAGGTAGATTACTGCAGAATCTTAAATTGCAAGTGATTATTTTGTGTGGGAACAACAACTCATTAACTAAAACAATTTATAAATTCAGACAATCTGCACACTCCCTTGGATAACATGGTGATGGTGGTGTGGCATTGGTCTGGAAAGAGGAATAGTCCATGGTAAGGAATCAGCTGGATCTGGGATGGAATGAGCTTGATAGGGGACCAAAGTTCCTTCAACCAAGTTGTCATCATTAGGAATTGTAATGGAAAGTGGTTCAGTCAGAGGACCAGAAAGTCCTACTGGAACATCCCTGGACTCTGGTACTTTTCCATGGTGCTCCATATGTCAAGATATTTTTATCATGATCAAAACAGGTCACCTGCATTTTACAATTTCTACCTGTACCCATTTCACTCCATAACTGTAGTAATAAGACTACACTAAGTCTCCTACATGAAAGGAAATATGATGAGCCTCACATCGGTGAAGTTACATGTACCCAACTCTCAAGCTATGCGAGGCAATATCAAGGAGTAGCAGGACTCAACAAGTACACAAAGATCATTTCAAGCAAAGAGTTGCATGTCACTCCTGGGTAGTATGCATGTGAGGTGTTCCTGTAGACAAGCAAGAAAATATCCAATTTCTGCTGATCCCACAGAATAGACTTATACAAAGCATTCCACTAGGCCAATGGTTGTCAACCTATTTTTCATTTTGGACCCCTAAAAAATTTCAAAGGAACCCCTTTGAAAATCTATTGCCTGTATACATAGTTGAATTCTGTTCAGTCAGTTTTCACTCTAAGTCTTAGAGTGAAAACTGAACAGAATTCAACTATGAATGTTGTATACTTGGCACAGCATTTGATGTAGCATGAGAATGGGTGCTAAACTGTTGGCTTCTAAGGTAACACAACCACCAACCAACTTCCAGGTTTTCACTTGTAGGTTGGGGTATTCACATACTTTTGATTGATAAGAAAAACTGAATGCCTTTTCTAAGACCTGAGATTATTTTCATAATCACCTTGTGCAGACCCCTGAGACATAGATTGTGGAACCCCAGGGGTCCATGGACCATATGTTCAAAGCCACTGTGCTAGCTTGTTTATTGCAGGATAGTATGAAGCAGAAGGAATGTGGTAGGTGCCATTTGAAGCTAGGAAGCGCTGAAATTCTTCAGAGCAGAACTGAGGTCCATTGGTTTACCATGACATTGGTGAGTGACAAACTAGCTAAAACAAGTTATGAAGATATCTAGTAGTCATGGTGGCTGTAGAGATGTCATTTTAAACACATTTGGCCATTTCTAATACAACCAGAAACATATAGCCTTAGGTGGTTTTTCACAGTCCACCTGAATGTGTGTCCAAGGAATCTGAGGCTATGACCAAGGATGTAGACACGCTGGGCCAGGATCATGCTGGATTTACTGACACGTAGTACAGCACTTCACCTTCCTTTCAATGTCTTTCTCGAGCCTCAGTCACCAGGCATGTTCTGGGCTATGGCCTTCATCTGTACAATGCCAAATGGACCTTAATGAAGAGCTTCTAAAATCTGTGATTGAAGTGAATTAGGAAGGATCACTTGCATTCCCCATGAGATGCAACCTTGAGTTATAGATCATTCATGTTGATGTGACATGAATTGTGTGAACTGGGGATTCCTATGACCCAAACACTAACTTGTAGTACCATTCCCTTCACAAGAGAGAGCACATCATCCTCAGTGGTTTCTTTGTTGATGTCTGTGCTAATGATTGGTAACCTATCCATCAAATTGAGATAGAACACTTCATCTGACGTTTTTGGGTTCACAAGAGCTTGGGCATGTCAGACGTGACAATCCATCAGCACTGCTGTGTTGACTCTTTACAGAACTCACTAGTATAGGAATGAACTGAAAGTAGAAATGTCCATTGTTGCATATGAGCAGTAGCTAATGATGGAATTACACTGGTCCAAAAATTTAAATTAAACAGGTGATGATCCAGCAGCAGGGTAAAATATCTACCATACAGATAGGCATGCAACTTCTGAATTTTGAAGATCGATCAAGAAACTCTCAATATTATTTCCACATAGGTTTTCTCTGGCACAGTGAGTGTTCATGAAGTGAAAGAATTGGTTTCTTCATGCTATCAGGAAAATGTTGGAAAGAACTGTATCCCCTTCATGTAGTGACTCATCAGAAGCCAACTGCAATGGGAGTGTAGCGTCAGTTTCTTTGCTTCCTTAAATACACACTCAGCCTCTAATCCATTTTTCATTGGATGTTTACATTTCATGCAACAGTGCCAATACTATTGCCATGTTAGGCAGAAATTTAGAGTGGTAACTAAGCAGTCCTAACAATGAATGTAAAGGGGACATTCTCTAGGAGTGGCACTTGAGGAACCACTTTCCTCAAGCCCCATGGCACCAATTACATGTCTAAGGTACTCAGCTGAATATTTGAAAACCTGACATTTGTCTTGATGTATTTTCAGTCCATGATCTTCCAGATGTTACAAGACAGCCTCCTAATTTCAAAGGTGATTCTTTCCTGAAACCAGGATGTCATGCATATAATGAACTCTATTCAATCCCTTCAGAGCATCATCCATGACTTTGTAGAACAGGGCAGGTGCCAATGCTATACCAAAAGGCAACCTGTGGTAACAAAACAAGCCTGTGTGTGCTGATTGTGAAAAATTTCTGAGATGCCTGATCGCCATTTTTAAGTATGCATTGAGCAAATCCAATTTCCCGAAACACTGTCCCCCACTAAGAACAGCAAACAAATATTCAATATGAGATAATGACTATTGGTCTGCACACCAAAATTGGTGTGCAGTATTATTTTGAAATATCCACCAATTTGGGTTGAGCTTTCCTTTTTGATCACTCATATCATATATGTAGCTCACACTGTGTGAAATCAGTGACAAGACTCCACTGTTCATTAAATGGTCCAAAAATCAGCTTTTACCCTTTTACTAGAGACTTCAGAGAATTAGGCACAACTCTGGGCCTATAATATTTTGACTGGCTGTCAGACTTAACAGTGAACTTCCCTGACACATTGGTCATCTGTCCAAGTTCTTTTTCAAAAATTTTGGAGCGTCTCTCTCTCCCGTATTTATTGAAGGTTTCAAGGTATTTTTGTGATCATCTTGATCATGGTCCAATTCACCCTGAGCTTCTCAAGCCAAATAAAGTTGGATTCTTTCCTTCAGTTACACACAAGGGTAAAAATGACTGATTGTCCAGCTAGCTGGACATTCACCTGGAGAATCCCTTCTGGGAATAACAGTTCTGCAGTATAAGTCTTCAAAACCATGGAGGTTTCTTCCAGAGGAACTTGTGACAAAGTCTGGTCCTAGGTAGATGCAGGAATCAGGGAGATGGAAGCTCCAGTATCAAGCTCCACTCTTTTAGGAACTCCTTCAATTGTGTGGTTCAGATGCCATCTGACTTCAGCTTCTAACAATAAGTGTAGTGCCAGATCTTGCTTAGTGCAACTAGAGTCTTGTCAGGAATTCAAAATGTGGAAAAAGACTTCCATCCTTTAAGTTCAGTCTTTATAGCTGTCTCCTTGGATGGACAGTTACTTTGTGTTTCTGATTGTTGAACTGTGTGACAAGTCACAGCGATGTGTCCTTTCTTCTGGCATTTCCTTCTCAACATGCATCATTTTGTGCATAACAACCACACAGAAATTCTTTATAATCCCAAGGTCCTCAGTCTCTCTAATTTAGGAGGTGAACTGAGCTCACACTAAATTGCAGAGATTCCTTCTCCAGTGTTTTCATGGCAATAACTACTTCATCAGCCTCCTTGAGTGTGAACATTGATACAGTCAGTAACTTTTTCCAGATTTGGTCATTGCATAATCCAGGGACAAAATGGTCAAGAAGGGCATCACTTAATGTTTCTCAAAACTGAGAATGCTCTGACAACTTCCTTAGAGTAGCAACAAACTGTGCTAGCAACTATCCACTTCCATGATGTCATTTGATGCAGTAGGTCTCATTCTGCTACCATTGAGAGGATAGCAAAAAAATGTTCCTTCATTGCCGCAGTAATTGTGGAATACATGGCAGTTCCAAGCACAGTTGGAGACAATAGGTCACAGCAGTCCGTATGCCTTCAGACCCATCACAGTCAGCAAGGTTGAAACTTTGTCCACCTGGAATAGTGTTACAAGCCATAAACTGATCAAAACTTTCAAGGGACACCATCCATGCTTGGTGGTTTTCATCAAGCTCAGCAACATTGCCAACAAGAGTGGCCATTGTCTGCTCTCCTGCTGGACTTCATGTCTCCTGGACATCTTCTCTGCCATAGGAAAATGGTTTTCATTTTTTTTTTTTAAACTGTGCACTATCTGTGCTTGGTTTTCCCTCGGCTGGCTGTAGGTCTACACAGCAGAATGCCTTCTTTGGCTGCACTTGGCTCCCTTTCCTAACTATAGTACAGTCTAAAACAATTTCTCTCTCTGCATAATTGCATGTGCTCTGCCACGATGGCTGCTTGCTTTCCCCACACTGCTTTGTCTGGCAGCTCAGCAACAACAGCAGCAACTTTTTCTTTTGCTCTGCTTCTAATTGTCTACTTTCCCCTCTCTTGTTATCAGTGTCACACTGTCCCTGCAGTAAAAAGCAGCAACCAGCCACCTTGTGAACTTCCCCTCCCCTCTTTTTAACCAATATGGCTTTCTTCCTCAACTGTGGATGAGAGACTTTTGGGGCATCTAGTAAAAAATAAAAAAAAATAAAAAAAGTGTTCTTAAACAATGGAAAACATTCACATTAACATTTTTTTCATTAAATTCTTCCTCCCAGCTGATTTGGCTCACAATTGTTTTCAGCTTTGTGAAATTGGCCCTTTTAAAGCACCAAATATTTTGGGAGTGAAGACATATTTAGACATAATAGAAGCCTGCTGTGGATTTTAGCAGTCTGTTGTGGTGGTGATTAGCAGCATAAGCATAATTAGAACTGTGTCTGTGTAACAAATTGCAGAGTAATCCTATTTGGTGTTGTGAATGTGTAAGAAACTTTAGAGTGAGCATGTTTGAGAGAACAAGAAAAGAAAGTAATTGAAGAGCTATTTAAGACCATATGAACGAACACTAAACTTGTACTGATGGGGGAGGCGAGTTAACATGAAAATGAAAGACTAATACATATGTCTAAGATAACAAAAGTTATAAATAAGTTTGTGTAACAAAGGGAATCTGAAGCCATATTGTCAAGTGATGGAGGGGACTGTAATGAGATCATCCTGATAAGCTTCCTACTCATAAGCAATTGATCACTACTCTGAGTGTTTTGCCTTAATAAATATTTGTTAGACCCATATGCTGAGTAAGTGAACCTTAATCCAACAAAACATCTAACTGGTCTGAACTTTATTCTGTTTGCACATTATACATGTGATTAAGTCATGATCATGTGTACCTATGATACCTTTGTAGTTCAGTGATCAGTTCCTCTTTTTCTGTCAAGATGAGGTCTAATATAGACTTCCTCTGTGATGAATGCAATGCTTTCTGAGCTAGGAAATGGTGATCTAGTATTTAGAAATTTGAAATATGCCTCAGTCCTGGCAGCAGGAGACTTCCAGCATATCTCACCTAAATTGAAGTCCCAAGATGACATAGCTTTTTCCCCCTCTATACAGCATAGATAAATGTCTAATGAGCTGGTCATCCTGCTCCCTAGTGTGATTTGTGGAAGACACCATCTAATACCCCATCTTGTGCTTTATCTTATAGGACACATTCTTAAGTATTCAAGATCTTCCAAGTTATCAGTGACTTGGAAACAGATAATGCCATTTTTTTACATAGGACGGAGAGTGGCACCCTTTTTTGGCCACTTGATCCTCCCTAAATAAGGTATAACCATTAATTTTAACATTCCAATCATGGGAATCATTCAACCAGGTTTCAGTAATAGCAACTAGAGCTAATTTATGCTCATACATGAGCAATTCCAATTCCTTTTTTGTTGTTTTTTTGCCAAGAGGAATATCCCTTTCGTGCTGGATCTAACCTCACCTCACCCACCCGCAACTGGGGATAGATTGGGCCATATCCTTAGTGCTTAGAAATCCATCACCCCAGATCAGTGGGTCCTAATCACTGTGGGACTTGGTTATAATCCACTTCCTGTCTATACCTGACCCCCCACCCATCTTATCCATCCTTCAGGGACCTTCCTACAAGTTTTCACTTATGAAAGAGAGCCTGAACTGCTTGCATTTAGGAGCTCATTCTCAAAAGAAGGGGTGGCGGGGGGGGGGGGGGGGAAGGGGGGCTCAAGAGTCCTATCCTAGAACTGCAGAATTTAAACAAATTTAATGGTAGATCAAGTTCTGCACGGTCTCCCTGTCAGCTGTCATCTCATCTCTAGGTCCTGGCTACTGATATGCTGCTCTTGATCTCCAGTTTGCCTACTTTCATGTGATAATGTACCTGGGCCACAGCAAATATTTGAGGTTTCTAGTTGTGGACCCCCATTACTAACACACTATCTTCCCTTTCAGTCTGCCATCTGTCCCAAGGGTGTTTACCAAGGCATGGTAGTAGTAGCAGCATCTCACCTCAGGAGAGTGGGCATCCAGGTATTCCCCTAACTAGACAATGGGTTGGTCTGCAGCTGCTCAAAGGATCAAGTGGAGATCAGTATTCACCAGATATACTCCTTGTATACTCAACTGGGCCTAATAATAAACCGAGAAATCGGATTCTCAACCCATTCAAAGAATAGAGTTCATTGGGACGATAGCAATGGAGTATCTGCCCCAGGACAGATTTGATGGTGTGGACCTGTGCATCCATCTACAGTCTCACCCCGGTACAACAACAATATCTTGCCTAGGACTGTTGGGACAAATGTCATTCGGTACTTACATGATTCACTATGCCAGACTGCCTCAGATGCTTACAAGGATGGCTGAAGTCTGCCTATCATTGAACCAAACATCCTCTGGACAAGCGGATTCATTATTTCTGCCAGGGTGCTTTGCTTGCTGAAGTGGCAGAAGGATCCTGTTAGAATTAAAAAGGAGCAGGTTGACCCAGAGGCGGATACGAGTACAGGTTTCTATACAGTGGTACTTGTTCCCCTGGACCCAATTGTCCAGTAAGCACTGAATTGATTACATTGATTAGATTAGTACGTACACGTCTACATCCACTACAACACACCAACAACCCTTATTATGTAATAGAAACACCCACTGTTAGTAAACCACCCCATCCATTACTCATAACATTACACGTTACTTTTACCTTGAAGATACATTTCTTTGCAACAATTTGTTGCCATAAATCTCCCTCGTCAGCAGTTCTCAGGGGAGGAGGAGAAAGGGACCCTAAACCAGGGCTTGTTTATGTAGCTGGGAAAAGGAGGGAGGGGAAGAGAGCATTCCTTTTACCTTCTTTTACACAAAGGGCATTCCTTCTGCAACTGCATCCTTATTAATCTTCATAAACAACAGAGATGGGAAGAATCTGGCAACTTATATTTTAGACAAATACTAAAGAATCTGTAAGTTATGTATTAGACACAAAAATGTTGCTTACATATGCCTTTGTCCCCTAATACCATGTCAGCACATTAGCAGCTTATTGTTATACTTAACCCTAAAATATCCCAATAGATCCAACCAACACTGACAGGAGAGTTCTCTACTCCACTCCTCTTCCATCTCAACTTTGAGTACAGACTCTTCTGCCATAGAGTGGTGAGCCCATCTGGAGATGCTACAGCCACAAGCTCTGTGGTTGGAGAAAAACCATCACTCCATATCAGTATCCTGGAGTTCCAAGCTATATACAAGGCTTGTCTAGTCTTTCTGCCTCGTATCAAAAGTGCCAGATTCACATCATTGTTGTGTGAGACTATCAACCTATGTATGTTTTGTATCCCGAATGAAATCATACTAACAAACAGCTTCTGATCTTCTAGGAGCTCAGAATGTTATAAGAAAGTTCCTGCAGCCTTTTTCAGAGCAACTATCACTGAAACAGAGAGGTACCAAAAGGAAATGGGATGGAGGCAACTGGTAGGGAAGGGAAGTTCCTTTCAGCATTCCTATGAAAACTGAATTCAATTTGGGTGTGTTATAACAGTTTGAAAATCACTTCCATGCAGTGCTTCTGGGCTTATACCTGTGAAACCGAGTGTGCATATTGTTCAAGACAGTGGGCTCCCAAGGGGTCTGTACAAAATGTTTCAGATAATGGAATTAAATATTTCATAAATTATAGAATGTATTTGTCAAAGAATACTCCCGTTACTGTAGAATACTGCTCCAGAATATAACCAAGCTTTTATTAAAATTGTAGTCTTAGCCCTTATGGTTGAAAGAACACTTTAAAAAATTAACAAAAACAGCCTGAACTATCACTCCCAGATGTAAGAACCAGCTCAATTCTTCAGCTTGCTGTTAATACTGAAACACAAGGATGATTGTTGTAAGAGTTTTCTAAAACTAAAAATTGAATTTTCTTGACTTCAAGGTGATTAATGGTGCAACTTTAATGTTCTCTTCCTGAATTTTTTGATGGAGCAAATATAAATTTTTTCAGGAAAACACAGTATAATATGTAGTTTTGGCAAAGAATGCTGCCAAGTCAGTCAGTATTATATAAAGTGACAGTACTTAAGAGGAGTTCTATAAAAAGTAAAGCTGGAAAGACAAAACACATATGCAGTTAAACTCCCTTTGGATAAGTGGAATCAGTTTTTGAATGCACTGTGACTTTGAGCACTAAATGCCAGATCCTGATAGACTGTGAACAAGATAATGTGGGAACATAAAGACAGTATATGCTTTACCTGTGTCAGCTTTCTACAAGACCCTGTGTGAGAAAAGCAATATTCACTCTGAAAGGCAAAAGGGGAAAAATGTGTTTTTTAAACATAAGATAGTAGAAAGTTGAAAAAGTACTGTTTTTCTTATTAGATCAGCCACTGAGGCAGCTGTGCACATAATTACCACTCCATAGGATTCATAGAGCGATTCATTTCCTGCTGGAACTATCAATTTATTTTGTCCTTTTGTTCAACTTATTAATAAAAAGTACAGCAGTGATTTGGCACAATGGGGCTAGCAGATGGGGGATTCATAGATGGGAGGGAGAATGCAGATAGGTTTGGTGGTAGAAGAGGAAGGAGGAGAACACAGCCTGGTGATGAGGGGTCAAGCAATGTACTGAGGGTGCTTCAGGAAGTGGAGCAGGGCCCATAGGGACATGTGGCTGAGTCAGGGCGGGAGGACAGAGCTGGCTGAGGGGGTATGGTTGAGGATTGTCACAGTGTATGCACACGCCATCTCCCTTTGGGCTGGATTGTGGGTATGGTAGCACCAGGGTTAGAGTTTTCCAGACTGTCCTTGAACTCAAGACCATACAGCCTAGTGGCCAGAGTCAATATGGATACCCTTGGGCACAGGGCCACACAGCCTAGTGGCCAGAATCAGGGACTGCTACCCAGGGTGGGGCAGGGGTGTGTGACAGCCAGGATAGGGGTACCTGTGCTCTCCCTGCTCCACCAGATCCTGGCAGTGGTGGGTGTGTCTGCCACAGAGTCAGCAGGGATCCTACTGCAACACATTGACTTTGTTCTGGGTGTTGCAACTCAATCCCATCCCTGGGTCACTTCCTACCTTGTCACCTAAAGCTGTAGGCCATATGTCATCGGGGTCTCCTTGGGACAGGTAGCTCCCTGGTACTCTGACTGCAGTCAGTTGGCTGAATGCAACAGGTCTCTGGGCTGATTCTTAGGATCTCTGGCTCCTACAGTCAGGGGCTGATGCCTCTACCAAGCATCCTTACTCCTCAGGGGTCAGCCAATACTGAACTAGCCTGCTCCCTTTTATACTGGAACAGCAGTTGGAGCATGCCCAGCACAGTCTAAGGGGCGGGACTTCCTCCACTCATAGTGAGGGGTTAACCCTTTGAGGTCTAGGGTGGAGTATGCACACCCAGTCACACAGACAAACTGCCTGGTTGGGGAAATGTGTCTGGAGGATGCAGGGAAGAAGTTCAGGGGGAAGAACAGGAGGGTGAATTAGGTCCTGCCATGGGCAGCTGGGTGTAGGGGGACTGGAGTCACATATGGGAGTGAGTTGCACTAAGGGAAGAGTTGGGGAATGAAGCCAGGAGGAAGCAGGCAGCCGCTGGGGAGATGTTTCTCAGGGTTGGTGTTCACCTGGTGCTGGTGAGGACTCAGTGGGGATGGGGACACCCTCCCAAGGGATGTGTGGGCTCTGTGCTGCTGCTGAGGGCTCTGCTCCTCCCCCTTAGTCCACGTGGAGAAGGGGATCAGGGCCAGCAGATGGCAGAGAAGGAGCATAGCCCTGCAGGGGTGTATGGGGGCACTGAATAGGGAGGAAGGAGCAAAGCTTGTCAAGTGGAGCAGGCCATGAAGGGAAGTTCAGGAGATGCAGGAGAGGTGCTAGAGTTAAAAGAGGGGATAGAGGGGAAAGGAAAGAGAGGGGAACACGGTTGACTGAGGGAGATTCACGTGGGAGCCAATCAGGGAGGGAGTAATGGGGAGGTGCTAGACCTGCAGAGCAGGGATTTGTTGAGGGAGTGAGGCAAATGGGACGTGGCAAACAGCAGGTTCAGGGGTGGGAGCTGGGTGTTGGGGCTAGGAAAGGGAGGGATAGGATTGGGTGACAGTTGGGGCTGGGTCTGAGGCAGTTGGAGCGGGGGCAGGGCTGGGGCTGAGGCAGTTGGAGGGAAGCAGAGCTGGCACTAGGGCAGTTTAGCAGAGGAGGTGGGGCTGGGCTGGCACTGAGGCAATAGGAGCAGAGGGGGCTGGGCCTGAGGCAGTTGGGCTGGAGAGGAGTTGGCACTAGAGCAGTTGGAGGAGAGGGGGCGGGGCTGGCCCTGAGGCAGTTGGAGGGAGGGGAAGGGAGGGGAGGGGTCATGGGCCTGAGACAGTTGGGCTGGAGCGGAGTTGGCACTAGGGCAGTTGGAGGGCGGGGGGCTGACCCTGAGGCAGTTGGAGGGAGGGGACGGGGTGGGCCCTGAGGCAATTGGAGGAAGGGGAGGGGAGGAGAGGGGACGTGGGTCTGAGGCAGTTGAAGCAGGGCTGGCACTAGGGCAGTTGAGCCGAGGGGGCGGGAGACACTGTCTCTGCTCTTGCTGCAGGTGCTTGGCCGGTGTCTGTGAGGAGCCGCGGGGATGGGGCTGCAGGTTTGGGCCCTGCTCCTGCTCCTCAGCCCAGGTGAGACGGGCAGGGAGTCTGGTGGAGATGCCAGAGCGAGTAGATATTTGGGGTCATGCTTGCAAAGCAAAGGCCAAGCAGGGAAGTGGGGAGCCAGGAATCAGAGCAAGGCTGTGAGGGAAAACAGCCAGAACAGGAGGAGGAGCAAGACTGAGCCACAATGTGGACAATAGGGGCTTGAGGGAAGGGGGAATATGGGGTCTTGGGGGCAGCAGGGAGCACTGGGCACCATATCAAGGGGTGGGGGATTTGTGAAGCTAGAGCAGGGCCCAGAGAGGGAAGATTCAGGATCTGCTGAGAACCAGAACCAGGCAGGAGGCAAAAAGGGGCTGTGGGCCTGAGGGTTCATGGAGGCAAACTGGGAAGGGGGGCAAAGAGAATCTCTTGGGGGCAGGAGGAAAGGGAGCATGGATAACCAAGGGGAAAAGGGAGGGGTTAGAACCAGGGCGAGGGGCTGTGAAGTGTTTGGATCCTGGAGCAGGGTGGCCCTGAGCACCAGCTGGAAAGGGGCGAGTGCTGTAGCAGGGAGGGGGCTGGGTGGGAAGTGGCTGATGTGACTTCTCTTGAGGCTGGTGTGTGTGTGGAACTGCTAAGGCTTCCTCCTGTGGGTTGCAGGGTCGGGCTGGTGCTGGGACTTTGCTCCTGCCCCAGATTAATAGGGAGGAGGAAGTGGTGTCTCTCAGGGGAGGGGGGAAGACACCATGGTGTCACATGGGGAAGGATAGAGGGGCCAATTCATTGAGGCTGGAGGAGGGATGGGGGAGGGGCCTTCCAGGTGGGATTCAAATGGAGGCACTGCAGGGAATGAGGAATGAGTCTCACTGACTTTTTTGGGAGGAAGAGAAGGATTTTTATGGGGGTAGGGGCAGAACAGGGTGGGGAGCAAGGGAAAGGTGTGGAGTAGGGAGTTTGGTGTCATGGCTGTGGTCAAGAGGTAGTGTGGGGGTAGGGCAGGGCCACAGAAGGCTCGATTGGTGCTTGAACAGGGAAGGTGGTGTGGGCCCCTCAGAAGTTTAGTGTTCTGGGGGGGGAGCAAAGGTGTGTTGGTTGTGAGGGAAATAGGCATGCTGAGGATGTTTGGGAGCAGTCCAAGGGGTTCAGGGTAGCTGAGCATGGAGTGGGGCTCCCTAAAGGAAGTTTTCAGGAGCTGTTGTGAGTGGGGAGCAGTGCCAGCTGAGGGTAGTTTGTAGGGGATTGAATCAGGGGCACAGAGTGAGACTTGACTAGGTGAATTTGGGAGGAAAATAGGGAGGGGATGTGGGGTTTGCTGAAGGCTTTATTTGGGGTATGGAGCAATGAGGCAGAGTGAGTTCCTCTGAGGGGTGGTTTGGGATACACAGTAAGGAGTACAGTTTGCTGAAAGGGGATGTTGCGGTGACTGCAGGGAGACATGGAGCAGGACCTGCCAATGAGGCTTTGAGAGGCACTAGTGTGGAATAAATCCTGCTCAGGGGCCCAGGTGTACTGGCACAGGGAGCGGGGTAGTGGTGCCTACCAAGATTAAAACAAAAGTGTTCATGGATAGGGTCTGTGTAGGGCAGGCACGTGGAGTGAGAGTCCCTGGGAGAGGCAAATTTTTGAAGCAGTGGAGCAGGGTCTGCAGACTGGGCAGAACCTGGGGTGGCAGGGTTGGAGAAAAGAGAAGAAAGAGAAAAAGAGAGACTTGCTTAACTGGGGACAGATTAGGTAGTGGACCTTATTAAGAAGAGCTTTGATGTGGGAGCAGTTTGGGCAGTGGAGCAGTGACCTGAGTCAGCTGATGAAAGCTTGGGCAGATGGCAAAGGGAGGAGAGGAGTGCAGTCTGGTGAAGATGATGTGAGAGTGGTGCAGCAGGAAAGGGTTTGTGACTGTGAAAAAGGGAATAGCCCTAGAAGGGATATTTATGAGTAATGAAACAGGAAGAAGGAAACTGGTCTTGCCCAGTAGAGTTTCGGAGTGCCTGACAAAAGAGAGGTCTACTTGATGGGGGTCTAGTTGGGAGTGCAGAATATGGATAGGGAGAATATGGCTGAATAAGGAGGTAGTTTGACGCTGAGTAAGTGGGGTAAACGTTCTTCTGAGGAGAGATTTGCAGTGGATGGAGTGTGGCATACTGAGTGTGGTTTGCAATAGTAGGTGATGAAGTGGTGTCCACTGTGATTGAAGGGGCAGAGAATAGGGCTTATTGAAGAGTACAGTGCAGCAGTGGGGCTATGGGGCTTGCCATGGTTGAGAGTTGTGAGATGCAGAGGAGGGATAGAGGAGCAGGGCTTAATGTGGGGTGTATTAGAAGAATGAAGCTGGCTGTGATGGGGTAAGATGGACCAGGGAGGGTGTAGTCTGGTAGAGGGGGTAAGTGTTTGCTTGGAAGAGAGAACCTATTGATGGGGGAATACAGTGAGGTTGATCGGAAAATCAGGAGGATGGAAGGGGCCTGATGGAGAAATTGGCTTGGGTTTGGGTGGGAAAGAGAACCAAAGGAGTAGTAATGCTACTGTGTTCTCTCTGTGTCTAAGCTTATTAAATGATTTACAAATATTATTGAATTGAGACGCAGACTTCATCGCTATCCCTGGAATTGTTCCTCCTTCGCACATTGTACAGGGTGACTTCTGTATAAAATGATTTGCAGTGTCAGAATCCAGAAGCACGTATCCAAATAACTGTAAACTTATATTCTGTTTAACTTATTTGAAACTATTTCTCTTTCTAGGCTTTTCTGAGACTTTAAAATTATCTTATTCTGAAGTAATAGTTCCAAGAAAGCTGGAACCAAGAGATGGAATAGACACCAAGGTAGCACTGCTTTCTAAGAAAATTGGAATTGCTATGTTGACTCAGACTAATGATCCCTGAATCCACTCTTTGGTAACTGCCAGTATCAGATGCTTAAGTGGGAGGTGTAACCAACTCTATAATAAAGTATGTAGGGCAGAAAGTTTCTTCCTTATCCTGAGCAATTAGTGGCTTGGTTCTCCTCTGAAGCACAAGGGTTGATAATCCTTAATATAGTCTCTGCTTACATGTGTACCTGCACTTGACATTTTTATGAGTGGAACGCAGTGTGCATTAATAACATTTATAATGTTAAAGTAAAACATATACTATATTATTCATTGCAAGGAGCTAAGGAATTCAGAAGGTACTTATATGGCTCCCATTAACAAGGGATATAAGCATTACACAATGTTTAAAATGTTTATCCTCACAACACTCCCGTAAAGTAGGGAAGTACCTCTGTGAATTGGCAACCCCCAATTTTAAAGAATAGTCATGCCATCATAAGGCTATTCTCGTCTGTAACTTCTGGTAGGGGGAATAGCCCATTTATGTGGGCTAGTATAAAACCCCTGAGAAATAGTTCTGGCATGCTGATTTTATTGGTAATCTGTCTTGAATTCCTCCTAGAGTACTAGGATTGGAAGTTCATGCTGTACGTTCTTTGAAGGGGAATTTTGCTTGGTATGTGAGGTATAGAATTTGACCTATGTTGTCATAGTTTAGGGATTCTTAATATATCTTTTCCTACTGGAAATATTCTACGAAACTTTTCTGAGCAACAAATGGTATAATAAGAATCTAGAAGAATGAAAGTTTTATGACCCAAATGTTAACCAAGTGAGGGAAGTACTGAGTGAAACATTCTCCCTGTAACCCTGTAAATTAAAACAGACAAAAAAACAACAATGAACTGAGCACTGTAAACTGAATTTCAACCTTCTGTGCCCATGTTTGACTCCTGGGGAATAACGCCATCCTAATTTTCGAACTGAAATTGTAACTTTGTGCTGTGGCTAAATGCCACAATATAGCCCTTATGATAAAACTGCAATCCATAGTCTGTGACTAAGACAGTGACTTAGGGCCAGAGATTTGAAAGTATTTGGGTGCCTAAATATTCAGATGGGAACCTAAATACCTTTCAAAAGACTTTGGGCTACGGGCCAGATTTTTAAATGCACAAAACCTAAAGAATGCCTGTATCATGGAATACCATAAGGAAGTATGGTGTTTTCTTTATGGAAATCAGCTTTCCCTGACAGCTAGTCCTGAGAATGGACTGGCATGTGTGAAAAGCAACAGAGGGTCCTGTGGCACCTTTGAGACTAACAGAAGTACTGGGAGCATAAGCTTTCGTGGGTAAGAACCTCACTTCTTCAGATGCAAGACTTACCCCTCTGATACTTGGCATGTGTGGGATTCATGCTCTGCACTTCATATACTAACAATGAGGTTGAGACGCTTTTTTTGTGGAGCACACATGGTATGCAAGAATAAATCACAATAGCCACTGAAAAGGTGTTATCCTACAGAGTAATGTGCAGTTCTGAGCAGCCGTAAAGATGAGGCTGCTGTCAAATTAAGACAGTAAGAGCGTCAAACTCTATTCAATTTGATTCTATCCATTATTCCAAAACGTTATTTGAGACTGCATAGTAGTGCTGTGGCAATGGTGTTCAGTGTCAACTGTTAGGCTCTGTGTTCGCTAAGGGCATTTTCTAAATGTTTCCCATTTTTGCTGACACTGATTGAGCTACACCAATTTTAGCAATGCTGGGGAGCCTCATGTAAACAGGATCCCCATACTGCTAATGTATCAGAGGGGTAGCCGTGTTAATCTGGATCTGTAAAAAGCAACAGAGAGTCCTGTGGCACCTTTAAGACTAACAGATGTATTGGAGCATAAGCTTTCATGGGTGAATACCCACTTGAATGCCTGCATCCGACGAAGTGGGCATTCACCCACGAAAGCTTATGCTCCAATACATCTATTAGTCTTAAAGGTGCCACAGGACTCTATATTGCTAATGGTGATCTAGCTGGACCAGTATTGAATCATAGAATCATAGAATATCAGAGTTGGAAGGGACCTCAAGAGGTCATCTAGTCCAACCCCCTGCTCAAAGCAGGACCAATTCACAGCTAAATCATCCCAGCCAGGGCTTTGTCAAGCCGGGCCTTAAAAACCTCCAAGGAAGGAGACTCCACCACCTCCCTAGGTAACGCATTCCAGTGTTTCACCACCCTCCTAGTGAAATTGGCAACTTTGGGTAATAGTTAGCAAACTTCGTTGCTGTAGCGAGGCCTTACATGAAAGGAGAAGAAAATCTTCTCTGAACACAATCTGAGGAAATGTATGAATACAATTTTTATAAAATGGAATACAGTATAGGGATTGATTAGGCAGAGTTTTAGAATACTATTGAATTCTACTTTTTTATTTGAATGTTCTAGGAGAAGGTGTCTTATCTAATTAAAGTAGAAGGAAATTTCCATATTGTTCACCTACTACAGAAGAAGTAAGTGACTGTTTTCTTCCAAACTTTTCATCTGCTCTTTTTTTAGAGAAATAGGTGTACATGGGGCTTTACAATCAAGTATGAAGACAAAAGCTCCTGGCCCCAGAAGCTGTCAATCTAGATATGGAGAAATAACAGAAGTGGTAAAAAAGTAGAAGATGGGATGCAAGGAAAACTGCTTTTATAGAGGCCATTAGTTAGACCAGTAATAATTAGGAAGGGACAAGCATCTCCATACTTTAAAATTAAAGCTACTTTTCATTATAAAGTTGATTTTTACATGCTTTCTAACTTTGCCAAGAGCAAACCAATTCACATGAAACTCTACACCCATGTAACCTTATGCAATGGAAGGATATTTCAGAAAGGCTTGAGATACACTAGACAATATATGTTAACTAAATGAGAACTCAGAACAGTAGTCTCTTCTTGGAGATGGGCTCTGCATATCAGCAGCAATGAGATTTGTGCCTCCCTGTGCTGCTGACTTTTGGCAATCTTCTTGAAAAGAGAACAGGAGTACTTGTGGCACCTTAGAGACTAACAAATTTATTAGAGCATAAGCTTTCGTGGGCTACTGCCCACTTCTTCGGATGCATATACAGTGGAACATATATTGAGGGGATATATATACACACATACAGAGAGCATGAACTGGTGGGAGTTGTCTTACCAACTCTGAGAGGCCAATTAAGCAAGAGAAAAAATTTTTTTGAAGTGATAATCAAGCTAGCACAGTACAGAAAGTTTGATAAGAAGTGTGAGAATACTTACAAGGGGAGATAGATTCAATGTTTGTAATGGCTCAGCCATTCCCAGTCCTTATTCAATCCTGAGTTGATTGTATCTAGTTTGCTTATCAATTCCAGCTCAGCAGTCTCTCGTTGGAGTCTGTTTTTGAAGTTTTTCTGTTGTAAGATAGCCACCCGCAGGTCTGTCATTGAATGGCCAGACAGGTTAAAGTGTTCTCCCACTGGTTTTTGAGTATTATGATTCCTGATGTCAGATTTGTGTGCATTAATTCTTTTGCGTAGAGACTGTCCGGTTTGGCCAATGTACATGGCAGAGGGGCATTGCTGGCACATGATGGCATATATCACATTGGTAGATGTGCAGGTGAACGAGCCCCTGATGGTATGGCTGATGTGATTAGGTCCTATGATGATGTCACTTGAATAGATATGTGGACAGAGTTGGCATCGGGCTTTGTTACAAGGATAGGTTCCTGGGTCAGTGTTTTTGTTCAGTGATGTGTTGTTGCTGGTGAGTATTTGCTTTAGGTTTGGGGGTTGTCTGTAAGCGAGGACTGGTCTGTCTCCCAAGATCTGAGAGAGTAAAGGATCATCTTTCAGGATAGGTTGTAGATCTCTGATGATGCGCTGGAGAGGTTTTAGTTGGGGGCTGAAGGTGACAGCTAGTGGTGTTTTGTTATTTTCTTTGTTGGGCCTGTCTTGTAGGAGGTGACTTCTGGGTACTCGTCTGGCTCTGTCAATCTGTTTCTTGAAAAGAGGTGTCCATGGAGACCACACAATAACTACATCCCAGAGCTACCATTCAGAACTAACATTAGTAAATGTCATACAGTCCCATATTGCACTGGCTTCTTTTTGGCATGTAACTGCAGGTATTGGAGATCCACATTCTATTAATTTGTATCTGAAATCTCCTGTCGGCTGATTCAAGTTACTACAGTTTTAGAAAATGTAGATAGCTCTTGCACTGTTTCTCAGTTTAAATTCCTAGACCAACTGAGACTTCAGTTCCTGGCTCATTTCTGATGAGTAGAGCCCTGCACAGATACAAAATTTACATCCGCGGATGCAGCTAACCGCAGATATAAAGAATCAGAGGGATGGCCAGGTTAGTATGGATCTCTAAAAAGCAACAGAAGGTCCTGTGGCACCTTTAAGACTAACAGATGTATTGGAGCATAAGCTTTCGTGGGTGAATGCCCACTTCGTCAGACACATGTAATGGAAATTTCCAGAGGCAGGTATAAATATGCAGGCAAGAATCAGTATGGAGATAATGAGATTAGTTCAATCAGGGAGGGTGAGGTCCTCTGCTAGAAGTTGAGGTGTGAACACCAAGGGAGGAGAAACTGCTTCTGTAGTTGGATAGCCATTCACAGTCTTTGAAGCTCAGCAGTTTCTCTTTGGAGTCGGGTCCTGAAGTTTTTTTGCTGTAAGATGGCTACCTTTACATCTCCTATTGTGTGGCCAGGGAGGTTGAAGTGTTCTCCTACAGGTTTTTGTATATTGCCATTCCTAATATCTGACTTGTGTCCATTTATCCTCTTACATAGTGATTGTCCAGTTTGGCCAATGTACATAGCAGAGGGGCATTGCTGGCACATGATGGCATATATAACATTGGTGGACATGCAGGTGAATGAACCAGTGATGTTGTAGCTGATCTGGTTAGGTTCTGTGATGGTGTTGCTGGTGTAGATATGTGGGCAGAGTTGGCATCGAGGTTTGTTGCATGGATTGGTTCCTGAGTTAGAGTTGTTATGGTGCGGTGTGTGGTTGCTGGTCAAAATATGCTTAAGGTTGGCGGGTTGTCTGTGGACAAGGATTGGCCTGCCTCCCAAGGCCTGTGAAGCGAGGGATCATTGTCCAGGATGGGTTGTAGATCACTGATGATGCGTTGGAGAGGTTTAAGCTGAGGACTGTAGGTGATGGCCAGTGGAGTTCTGTTGGTTTCTTTCTTGGGCTTGTCTTGTAGCAGGAGGCTTCTGGGTACATGTCTGGCTCTGTTGATTTGTTTCCTTATTTCCTTGTGTGGGTATCATAGTTTTGAGAATGCTTGGTGAAGATCTTGTAGGTGTTGATCTGTGTCTGAGGGGTTGGAGCAAATGCGGTTGTACCTCAGCGCTTGGCTGTAGACGATGGATCGTGTGGTGTGTCCGGGGTGGAAGCTGGAGGCATGAAGGTAGACATAGCGGTCGGTGGGTTTTCGGTATAGGGTGGTGTTAACATGACCATCGCTTATTTGTACTGTGGTGTCTAGGAAGTGGACCTCCCATGTAGATTGGTCGAGGCTGAGGTTGATGGTGGGGTGGAAGCTGTTGAAATCTAAATATAAAGAAGATATCCATGGAGCTGCAGGACTCTAGCGACAATGAGTGAGACCAGCAGGACCATGGCCAGTGACCGGCGAAAGCAGCAGCATATCAGGCCACTGCTCCCAGGAGCCAGTTCCCAAACCAGGCAGTTTCATCAGCATGGCTGTGCCGCCCCCAGCCCTGCCCACTGGGGTGGGCACCAGACTCACTGGCAGTTGTCCCTGGTCACGCTAGTGCATGCAAACTGCTCACACAGTCCCTGACAGGAATCACACATGACTGCGTGGATCGGACTCCTATCTGGGAGCGTGCGAGCTGCTTCACACACTAATGTGACAAGGGACAGCTGCCAGTGAGCCTGGTGACCGCCCCACTGGGCAAAACTGGGGATGACACAGCAGCACTGGAGGAGCTGGGTGCTGGCTCTGACAAATGGCAGCCCGACATGCTTCTTTCACCGCTGCAGTTCCTGGCCCAATCGCTGGCCATGGCCCTGATGGTCTTGCTTGTTGTCACTAGAGCCCTGCAGCTCCACAGATATCTGCTTTATATCCATGGATATCTGCATCACAGATATAAATTTTGTATCCGCGCAGGGCTACTGATGAGACCCTAAAGATCCAATCGGAGAGACCGGGTTTAAAGAACATGTCATATCATTTCATTCACCTCTGTCTTGCCAGAGTTGGATCTATGTACTTGCTGCCTGATATGCATCAGGGATGTTCATTCTATAGTGTGTGGTTCTTTTTGCTGGGCATTTACACCCTGGGCACAAAAGAACAGATACACTCAGCTCCAAGCTTGTCTAATTACAGACCTTAGAATAGAGCTCTTCAGATTCCTCCTCTTATCAGTCCCCTTTCCTGTGCAAGGAAAGTGTAGGGCATCATCTGCTTTGAAACCCCCTGTTGTATTAGTTTGGATGGAATATATGGGCCCAAAAATCACCATGATCCAGTCACTGTGCAGTGTTAAACAAGGTTTTGTGTTTGGTATACCGAAACCCAGCCTGCTTAGTGCCATGGCACAAAGGCCATTAAAAAGCCATTTAACATTTTTAATAAAGATACCGCAAAAGAAGGAAAAACAGATAAAGCATTTGAAATGTAAAGTATTAAGAAAGGCTTAATATGTCTCTGAAGCCCTGTCTATATTACGGGTTACTTTAACTAATTCCTGAACCCCAAGGTGAGGGTTTACATCTACTTTGATCTATGACCTCAGCCCCCAAGATCAACTACAGTAGAGAGGTAATCAATAGAAGGGGGAACCCATGGTGCACAACAGACTACATAAAATGCTCTTTAGGTAATACAGTGCACTCCTTTTATAAGAATCACATCCGTCCCGGGTTATTTGATTCCTATAAGTACTTGATTCTTACAAGTGTTGTCAGATCACATTGGAACGGCGAACAGCAGAGGCTAACAGAGGGAGTTTTCCGAGAGGAGGTACGCTAAGTGCTGCATTAGGGGGGCTGTGTTGGTGAGTATCTGAGTGTCTGTTGCGGGGACAGTTTGTCAGTTTGACCATGTGCTTGCTTTATTGTTTGAAAAGTGTGAATTGGGAGTGCTTTGTTCCAGGTGGGTCTTGAGTGGGCCTGACTGTTATAAAAAGGCAGTCAGCAGCGAACAGGCTGAGCGGCAAACAGCGGAGGCTAACAGAGGGTGTTTGCCTGGGATCTGTCCGAGAGGAGGTACGCTAAGTGCTGCAGATGTTTGACTGTGTGTGTGTGTGTTCTTTTTGCACGCTCCATTGACTCTGGACAAATAGCCCATACAGCAGGCTCCAATCAAACTGCCCAATAAGACCACAAGACTTGGTTTAGTAGTGAAGGCGCCCGGCCAAGTTTATTGTTGACAAAGTACGGTAATAGCACCTGGCAGACTCTATGAGGATACTAAGATATGTATGTCCATGACAATGGACACAGCTCAGTCAGTGGTGGGACTTCCCACTGCCCCCTAGGTTGAACGAAGGGTTAAAGCGAGGTATTCCAACATTTATAGACTGAGATAAACAATCTGGGATAAACAGCTTATATATCATTTTACGTGTTTCATGAGACGTATTTGTTACCTCCTCCTGTATTTTCCCCCTGATGTTTCAGACAAAATATGACTATTCATCACTTTTGTCAAACCATTTTATTGTGTGCCAGGTTAGGGTGTTCTTGTGCTGGACTGCTGGAATGTGTTTACATATTCAGTGTGTTTTACCAATGCAATACTGGTGCCGAGTTCATGTACCGGACACTGGCTTACAGACAAGCATCTGCTTTTGACAGGGCCTGACTCTTGCTCATAGCATAACTTTTGCTGACTTTGGTTCAGGCCTCAGGCCTTGCACCAGGCCCATGCTTCAGGCTCCTTCTTTCTACTACATTTCCCCACATATTGTCTTTTTATGTGGAGGATGTTTACCCATAATGCATGGACTGAAGATGAGCCAGTGGGCTAAACAGTGTTATTGAGTCACCTTACTTTACCATCCACACATTCATACCCTATCTGTCCCTTGGTCTGCCACATCTTTCCCTTGGTCTATCCCTTAGTTTGAGTACATGTTAGTATGGGAATGATTTTGTTGCAGTGGTTTTGATCCCTGTATGGTCTGATTCTTACATCAGTGATTCTTTTAAATGGGATGCACTGTAGTTACTTTTATTGTCCAACGAATAACAATCTACCCATTGCAGTCTGGTAAAGGAGAGAGACAACAATATGGAATATCTAGCATTTCTATTACTCATACCACCCTTTGCAAAGAAACCCAAAATGTCAGTCAACATTTTTCCGTATTTGAACTTCGACACAACATTACTTTTGCGGTACCCCGTTTTTTATAGGGTAACTCATTAGTGCCCCTTGTACTCATTAGCATGTATGTGACCCTATCACCATAGTAATATGTGGTTACCGTAAGAAAGTCTCTAATATTTCATCGTGGCTACCAATGGTCATGTGGCATCTACTGTTCTTTCATAGACATTATTATCCAGATTCAGTAATTATTTTCAAAACATCAGCATATCATGAACATAATAAACCTGCTGAGCTTGTATCTATTAAGTTACTTGTGCTAAGTTATCCTAAGGCCTATTTTTTTAGTTTTATATCCTAAATATACTTGATAATGTTTAACTCTGGCTGCATCTCATTCCTTTTAACTGTAAAGAGCCTTGAGATGTGCTGGAGCTGTTATTGCTTTTGCTATTGAAGTTTGATTCCATTTACTAGAAAAAAAGACAAACACAAAAGGAGAAATAAAAAATCAGCAAAGATGAAAAATGAAGTTTCTGTCTCCATTGTTAACTCTCATTTGCAAACTTTCTGCTGGAAAAACTCAGACATAGCACAGGGTCTGAGGAGCCACCCCGAGACCTAGCAAACTTGTAACAGCATTGGGCTGTTTAAGGGTACAGATGCCCCCCGATTTACGCAATCGTTCTGTTCTGGAAAGCCTTGCGTAATTCGAATTTTGTGTAAGTCGGAAACGTATACCCGTACGTTATGCAAAAATTTCCACAATTCAAAAATCCTATTTCTGGTTTATGGAACTTTTTCCGTAAGTGCAAATTTGTGTAAGTCGGATCTTGCATAACCTGGAGAGTGTCTGTATTGTGTTTAGCTGACCTTCTGATCACAGGCTTGCAACAGTGTTGCAGAATATAGTTTTTGCCTGCTAAGCCATACTCTATTAAAGGAAGGAAAAAGGGGATGTATAAGAAAAAAATAATTTGGGGAAGTTAAAGGACACTTACTCATGGGAGAGGGAGGAAGAGACGAAGTCTCATCACCCAGATGGGGTTTGGAATTTAGTTAGAGCCAGTGGAGGTGGCAATGTCATCTGGATCCCTCTCTCTGGCCCATTCTAGTCAGGACATCTCTTGGGATTAAAAGAAAGAAGGCCTGGTGTCTCAAGGGATAGTAGGAGTGGCCGCCATGATGGTGAATTTCACTCCTTCCCTTTTTCTCAACTTTAAGTCAGCCATTGTCACAATACCTCCCCCACCCAAAGTCTCTTCTTTTATAAACCTGAAAAAGAAGGATGGGTGGAATAGCTCATCTTCTCATTATTTTGTCCACCAATTAGACCTAATTTCTGACACACCGATTTTGATTTATTAATTTCTTGGTTCCACGCTTTTTTTGTTTACCAAGGAATCTTAACACAGTCTTTGAGTTATATCTGTGGGCCTTCTTGTTTAGACCAGAGGTTCTCAAACTGGGGGGCAGGCCCCCTTTGGGGGGCATAGAATGTATTGTCAGGGAGCACGAAAAGCTTTAGAGGGAGGAAGTACTGTGCACATATTACCCACAGCAAGAATAACTAGCAAAGTTGATTCCTCCAGACATATTAGGTCCTCAAATGGCTCTGTGCATTTTGCAAAATTTCTGTTAGGCTTTCATAATATTATAGAAAGGAACTGACATCTGTACATTAATATGTGTCCTACGACGCAGAGTACACGTTTAATTGCAAGCATGGATCACAATTGCAGTTTTGCTTTTGCTCTTATTACAATGGATTGTTGGATTATTCATGTAACAGGAAAAAAAGCCTCAAGTGAAAAACAAAGAAGCCAAAACAGAATCAAGTGAAGCATCACCATGGCATATATCGGTATATATACTTGTGTGGTGGGGGGGAGGTGGCGTATACTACTAGAAACACAAAGAAGAGGGAGCACGATCAAATACGTTTGAGAACCACTGATTTAGACTAATTCAGTCTTTCTGTGTTCCTTTTTTGATCAACATTTATTGCTATTGGCTATTGTGATACTTTATAATCTTTTCCTCATTTTTTGCAGTTGACCTCATAATTGGGGTAAATTTGTAGGCCCAATTATCACAACACCTTTCCAGGGGAGAAACAGAAGCCTTTGGTATATTTGTCTAGCTCCAAATTGGTGGATCATTGTGTGTCCAGCTTTGGCGCCACATTGGAACCGAAGAGGCTGGATTTGTCTTTTGCATCTGTCAGTGCCAAGGGCTTCAAATTTGCCTGCTGTAAGGCAGGAGCTGCCAAGTGAAGATGTGATGGTCCTTTAGTGCTGGAGATGTTGTCAGCACTAGAAAGGCTTCAAATAAACATGCTCCTTAAAGTGCCACATTTCTCTCAGATCCAGCATTTGTGGACAAATTAGTACCCTGACACACCTCTCTATGTTGCCATTTTTTAAATGTCTACAATAATACAGAACTGTCGAATGAGGTATTCATGGGTTTCATTTGGTAATGTGTGAATGATGCCTAGTAGATAAGGCACTGAATTTGGATTCTATTCCTCTCTACCACTGGTCTATTGGGCAAGCTTGGATACGTCACTTCATCATCTTGGGCATTAGTTTCCCCATGTCTAAAATAGACATAATGGTATCTCTGCATCAGATAAACTTGAAAACTTGAATTGAGTGTTTCTTCACAACCAGGAGAACTAGGACTATTTTTGTAATTAATGCACAGATTCTGGAGCACAGCTTTGTGGCAAGAAGCAAATTCTGCAGCAAATTCACTTCTGCAGAATGCATCGGGTCTTGACTGTAGATTCACAGAAGACCATTTAGGTGGCTAAATAAAGGTATTTATGGCCTTAGTCCATATGTAATCAGCAGTTCACATGTATCAAGACTGCAAGCAGCAACTGTTGTAATTTTTGGATCTGGTTTTAAGAATAAGCTATGAGTAGACAATTCACCAAAGTACCTTTATTTCCCAAAGGCTGATCAGCTTCTTACCAAAGGAAGTACATGCTGTACTGAACGTCACTATGATAATGCTTTTCTAAGACTATAAGCAATGGCCTGTTACATATAGTAGAGCTACAAGGAGGACTCACCACATCATCCAGGTGGTCTTTGCTGTCCAATAGGCCTGCTGAGCTGAAGCTTGATGCTCAAATCCCTCTTTTTGTATTCTATGCCAAAGTGCCAGTTGCACATGTTTGTGTCAGCTGGTGTTTTCCTTGTCTCAGATACATCCTCATGCAACAGTTGCAGGTTTCCTCTCAATGCAGTTTTAACTAGCTTGAACTATTTTACGGTTTTAGCTGACAGAAAAATAACCCCTTCCATTCTTATAAAAACAACATTAATTTGCCTAACAACAGCAGAGTTAATTATAACCAATTTTACCTAACGACTGCCTACCATATATTTATATCAAGCGCCATCTTGCATTATCTATATTGCTTCAGCAGGATCCTCTGCTTTTGAATTTCTAATTTTTAAAAATCTTTTATTTTCAGAATGTTCATAGCCCCAAATTTCCCAGTTTTTACTTACAATGAGAAGGGAGACTTGATAACAGATTATCCATATATACAGGTAAGCATGAGACATGTATCTTAGACAGTACAATAGTGAGTAAAATTAAATTGCCATGCTCTAAAGACTGGATGGATGAAGGTTGTCAGTTTTGATAACAAATTCCTGGATCTTCAACTGACTTTTAATCTGAGGGACTTTTCTGTGTAGTGAGACAAGCATATCCTGGGCTGAAAGCTGATGAATTTAATCTTAGGTATGGTTAATAAACCCCTGATTAATAACCTCTCCTTAGATCTTAGTTCCTTCTGAACAGCTGACACATCCGGCAGTTGAGTTCCTCCACTGATTGAAGGCCACTTGCTAGTTGTGGTACTTCTTACCAGGTGATGCCAGAGCATTCAATATTCTCTGTCACTGTCTTCTGCCAGTTCTTTCATGGCCTTCTTTGCTTACACATTTCATGGCTAATCACCCTGAGGTAAAATACTAATTTTTTTTAAATTCATTAGCCAAATTCTAACTGAAAGTTGGGACAACATGAAGAAAATGGGCTGTCAAACTGCTGAAAGTTGCAAAGATTTTAAAAAATGTTTTAAAAAATAGTTGGCCATTCCTACTCTTTGTTCTCATTTCCTCCTTTCCTTGTTAAAAGTGAGCAGGGCTCATCTTCTCTGAATAGCTGCAAAATATTTTTGCTTTAAAATCAAATTACTAGAGAGTGGTGGTAATATTCTGCCAAGTATACAAGGAACATAGAGGCAAATGAATAGTTACTGGAGGGCCAATAGTCTTGCTGACCTGTAGAAGGAAGTAGATTGGGAGAGTATGATGATGGGAAGGGACCAGTTCTTTTCCCACTGAAGGAAATGTCTGAACTCCCATTGACTTCACTAGGAGAAGGATTGTGCCTGAAGGAAGGAAATCGAACAGAGATTAAAAAAAAAAACCACTTCTAGCAGTTTGAAAGTCTCATTCTCTTTAGTTTATTGTATTTATTCCTTCTTTTGTGTAAGCTTTGTTGCCCTTTAACATCAACTGAAGGGAGTGAGAAGTGGAGGAGGTCAAAATTGTTGCTAGTCATCATTTTAATTTCACCATTCAGGAGCGAATCAGAAGAGAGATCACAGTAGCCAGATGAGCTAGAAAGATATGATTGACATTCTTAGCTCTTCCTTGCACATGCATTGTTGGTAGATGGGCATTATGGAACATGGAGCCCCAATAACCCCTTTCCAGTGTGTATGTAGTTAAGCTGACTCTTCCTCCATCTTGAGATATGCTTTTTCCATCCCAGTATAAATAGAATCATAGAATATCAGGGTTGGAAGGGACCTCAAAAGGTCATTTAGTCCAACCCCCTGCTTAAAGAACATGGTACCCCAATAATCCTTAATTTCCTTTCCAGTGGTTATGTAGTTAAGCTGATTCTTCCTCCATCTTGAGATATGCTTTTTCCATTCCAATATAAATAGAATATCAGTGTTGGATGGGACCTCAAGAGATCATCTAGTCCAACCCCCTCTTCAAAGCAGGACCAATCCCCAGACAGATTTTTAACCCAGTTCCCTAAATGGCCCCCTCAAGGATTGATCTCACAACCCTGGGTTTAGGAGGCCAATGCGCAAACCACTGAGCTATCCCTCCCCCCTGCAAAAGACCGTCAAACATGAAGCAGGTGCAGCAAAGGAGGCAATGCAATTCACTAGATTGGAACTGAGGCCTGGGTTTAATTCCCAACTTTATCTCTGACCAGTTGTGTGGCACTGGGAAAGTCACTTTACATCTTGTCCCACTGATTTGTCTGTCTTGTCTATGTAGAATGTAAGCTCTTCAGAGCAGGGACTTTCTCTTACTATGGGCTTGTCTACACTTCAAACACTACAGTGGCACAACTGCAGTGCTGTACCTGTGTTGCTGCAGGGCTTCAATGAAGTCACTAGCTACACTGACCTGAGGGATTCTTCCATCTGCATAGGTAATCCACCTCCCCAAGAGGTGACAGCTAGGTTAATAAAATAATTCTTCCATCGACCTACTGCTGTCTACACTGGGGGTTAGGTTGGCTTACATGCCGCTCAGTGGTGTGGATTTTTTACAGCCCTGAGCAGCACATCTACGTTGACCTATTTTTTTAGTATAGACCAGGCCTATATGTTTTCATAGTGTTGCTCTGTTAATTTTGATGGAATAAATATGCCCAGAGAGTCAAAAGTGTTACTGTGACTCCATCACTGTACAGTGTTCAAGAGGGCATACAGAATACAATACAGAGATCTTGGGCTGCTTAGTGCCATAGCAAACACACCATTAAAAATTTTGTCCACCTTTTATTAAAGATATAGAAAAAGAAACAAAAAAGAGTTGAAGCATTTTCAATGTAAAGTATTAATTAAGGTTTTTGTGTTAAAAAATATCCCTTATTTCTTTTCCATTTAGTTATAGAGAGTTTTTGGAAAATCCTCACCCCCATCTGACAGTTTGTTAGATGGTATTAAAGATACTGATATATGTCCTTTTTTGTTGTGGGAAAGAGAAACAGTTGAGATGGGATGGAACTGCTGTTGGTTAAAGTCTAATCCTGCTTCCTTTAGGACAAAAAATGAGAAGCACACACAAAGGAGGAGAGAAAACAATGGTAGAAATGCAGCTTCTGTCTCTGGTGCTGACTCTTACTTGTAACCTCATTGCTGGAGAAACACAGGCACAGCACATATTCTTATAAGACACTCCTATACCTAGCAGGAGGTTTAGGGCATTGTTTTTCATTACCTTTCTGGTCACAGGCTTACAGCTGTGTTACAAAATACAGTCACGACCAGCTAAGCCAAACTGTTATTGAACAAAAGGCAAAAGGAGAGAGTTTGGAAAGAGAAAAAATGAGGTGGGGAAGGAAAAGGATGAATATTGGGGGAAGGGGCATGACAGACTTTCAGTCCAGGTAGTGGTCAGAATTAGCCAGATTGGGTGGAGGTGGTGATATTGGTGTCTTTCTTTGTCTGTCATCTAGTCTGGTCAGGCTCTCATGAGGAGAATGGTGAATGTCCAACAGTGTTATGGTGGATCCTGGGGCCCCAGGAGACTGTGTGGGTGGCAGCCATGACGATGAAGCTTGTTCCTCCCAGTCCTCCTGTCTTCCAGTCAGCAGATACATCTCTGAAATCATGATTTCTCCCCAAAGTTTCTTTGTTTTTAAGAATCCCAAAAGGCAGTGATATCTAGAATGGCCCATGCTCTCATTTTGGTCACTAATTAGACCTAATTTGCAACACACCCGTTTAGGACCACTGATTTCTTGCCCCATGCTACTTTTGTTTACCAGACATTATTTCAGCACAGTCCTTGAGTTACATCACTAGGCTTTTTTGTTTGGATTAATTCAGCTTTTTTGCTTCCCTTTTGTATCTTTCCCCATTAACATTTGTTACAGGTGATTAGAACATTTAAGCCTCTGCTGCTCTGGATTCCCCTCAGAACAGTCCTAATAGGTATCCAAGAGGGGATGCTTGCTAGGCTCTATGACAGAATGGTAGCACAGATGAGATCTACATGTTAATCTGTGAAGTTTTTTTAAGTTTTTTTTTTTTTAGCCTGGAGTGGAAAAGACTGTACTTGGAGGAGAGATTGTTGGAGCTGGTATCCAGGTATCAGAGAGAGCTGATAGAAATGGATCAACAGAAGCTTGTTGACCAGATCAAACATAGCTGGCTCAAAGAGGAGAAGAGAGTCAGGTCATGCCCATGGGATCAAAGAACAAGGACATATAACCTTAACAGCAGCTAAAAGGCAATCAGGTGGGAATAGAATGAATCCCATCGCTCTGCCTCTACCCTGAGTCAATATGGACACCAAAGGATGTTCTGGGATTCTGCTTGTGGAAATATGGGAGGTTATTTCATTTGACGTGTTAATCTGCATAATGATGTAATAGGATTGTAAACAGAGTCAGGATGAGCTCTACCCTGACATCTGGTGGTGAATTATGGCGAGTGTGGAAAAGAACTCCAGGGGCTGATCTTGTTTGCATAGGCACACCCACTCGCCTGGCATGAAACAACAGCAACTGAAAGTGGTTACTTTGGCTGGTGTGGGATCCCCAGTTTTCTCTGTTATTGGGGCAGGAAGAATAAAGTTTTGTTACCCTGATTCTGTGAATCAAGGCCAGTGGAACTGTTGTATAACAGAAGGACTGAGTGAGTCCTTCACCATTACCTAAGTAGCACTTGCTTGACAAGGGGCATGGGTTACAAAACCCAGTGAATTGAGAGAGGATGGGGACAGGTATTTGTACCTGATGGTATGGGCCTTCTCTGAAGGTTTGAAACACCAATTGCACTACTGTCTCTCTCCATGGTTGAATGTCAGAGCAAATTTTGATTCCATTAGGAGTCTAGTTACAGGCTGCTGAGCTGAATTCCCTTTGGGCCAATGGTGCACTGGGGCTCCCCTACTATGAGCTGACATTGCTAAGAGCTGAAATCACAAAAGAGCTAAAGTTATTAAGAGCTGAGATCACGGAGTGCTGTGTTAACTAGTGGGGGAGCCTGAAGCTATATTGCTAAGCAGCTAGTGGAGCAATTTGTAGGGATGACTGGAGGAGCAGCGAGTGGTGCGGAGCCTTGTGGGGCTGGTTGGAGCGGCCCAAGGAACGGCTGAGCGGAGCTGTTTGCGGAGACGGCTGGAGCTGCTCACAGGTCGGTGAGCGGAGTGGAGCAGCTTGTAGAGCGGAGCAGTTTGTGGGACAGCAGGAAGTGGACTGGCTCGTGGTGAAGGCTGTGGCGGAACCCCACGAAGAGATAGCCAGCCGGCCTCGGATCACGTAAGGTGCCCCATAACACCCTGCATGCCTCCCCCCTTTTTACTCTGGGCTGCACTGACCAGGGACAGGGACTTTGGGGTCTGTTGGACTTTGGGTGGTTGCTGGACCCAAGAGACTTTGGGGGTGTTGGACTTTGGGGACTCTGGGTGATTTTTGGGTTGCTGGATTCAAGAACCAAAGGGAAAGGACACAGCCCAATTTGCTGGGGTGGGTTTTTGCTCATGATTTGTGTTATGAATCCTGTTTGTGGTGTTTTTCCAATTTAATGCTGATGTCATTTACCTCATGTTATTAAACATTTTCTGTTACACTCAGACTCCGTGCTTGCGAGAGGGGAAGTATTGTCTCTTAGAGACACCCAGGGGGTGGTATGTAATTGTCCCAGGTCACTGGGTGGGGGCTTGAGCCGGTTTTGCATTGCGTTATTGAAACGGAACCCCTAGATACAAAACCCGGCCCTTGTTGCTGCCAACCTAGATGGGCAGAAGGGTTACAAGATTAATCTCTGAAGTTTCAGGTGCAAACCATCAAGGCCAGAATCAGAGGTTCAGGGGAAAGATCTCTGTCTATCCTCACCTGGGAAACTAAGTCAATGCTGAGTGTGTCTGTGGCCCAGATTTCAGCTGAGAGCAGCAAGATACTGGTACAGCTAGGAGATGGTCTGGGCCAGACCTCCGCTGGGAGCAGGGAAGATTATGGCACAGCTGACAGGTGTTATGATTCATAACTTCTCAGGAAAAGGGAAATTCAGGCACAGACAAAAGGTGCCATGTGTCAGAGTTCCCCTAGATTGAATGAAACAGAGAGCAGTAAAGAGTGTTGCCAAAATTACAATATCACCAGAGGGTGGGAAAAGCTCCAAAGGGGTGTGAAACAACCACTGGAAGAGTGTAGATGGAAAGGAGGTAGAAAAATTATCTTTAATCTATGCCTTCAGGTTATTTGGTCATGATGTAATTAAACTTGAGGGAGATGGAGGAAGAAACACACCTCACCTCTCCCCAGGCGGGGTGAAGAAGGGAATTCTACCTCTTCCAAGGACAGCGACCACTCCTCTCTCAGAAGGAGACCCAAGGCTCTTGGGACCACCTCAACCTATCAGAAATACCAGGGTGACGAGCATAATGGGGGGACCGCTAACTTTGCAGTTAGTTTCCCCTTCTCTGGGATAATGATGGAGGAGATTTATACGATGTAGGTAGGAACCTACCTATGATGTTTTCATGAAATTGTATTTTGGTACGATCATTGGAATTGTTTAATGGCTGAATGCATGTTTTAAGTTTGAATTAATAAGTAGTAACAGAAGATGCACTGTCTGAAGCTGGGGTGCCAAAATAGCCCTGGAGTACTGGTCAATAAGGGAGATTCCTGTCAATAAGGGAGAAATGTGATGGATTGGGAATATGTCTGTACAACTTACAAATTCTGGTTGGGGAGTTGTACTATGAAAACCTGCTGTATTATGAGTGCCTATATGCATGTGAATCCATCCTTGCTGACAGGTATGTAGCAGGTACACACAGGTACACACCAGGCAGAAGTACAATGGGATGGTGCTTAGGACCCTGCGCCTCTATTCAGGATCAACCCACCTGAACAATGGGTGAGCTGCATTCTTTGCAAATCAGTTTAGCTGACTATCCTGAAGGAAGGGGAGAGAGCAGTGGAAAGCTACCCAAAGGACAGACTAAAAGAATCCAAGGAGGTTTAAATTAGCGAGCCACATAGAAACAAGGAGAGCCACACAAGCAGGAAGTTTTGTGATCAGTGAGAGGAAAAAACACAATCATAGAATCATAGAAGATTAGGGTTGGAAGAGATCTCAGGAGGTTATTTAGTCCAATCCGCTGCTCAAAGCAGGACCAACCCCAACTAAATCATCCCAGGAAGGGCTTTGTCAAGCCGGACCTTAAAAACCTCTAAGGATGGAGATTCCACCACCTCCCTAGGTAATCCATTCCAGTGCTTCACCACCCTCCTAGTGAAATAGTGTATCCTACTATCCAATCTAGACCTCACCCACTGCAACTTGAGACCATTGCTCCTTGTTCTGTCATCTGCCACCAGTGAGAACAGCCTAGCTCCCTCCTCTTTGGAACTCCCCTTCAGATAGTTGAAGGCTGCTATCAAATCCCCCCTCACTCTTCTCTTCTGCAGATTAAATGAGCCCAGTTCCCTAAGCATCTCCTCGTAAGTCATGTGCCCCAGCCCCCTAATCATTTTTGTTGCCCTCCACTGGACTCTCTGCAATATGTCCACATCCTTTCTGTAATGGGGGCCCCAAAACTGGAACAATAGTCCAGATGTGGCCTCACCAGTGCTGGATAGAGGGGAATAATCACTTCCCTCGATGTGCTAGCAATGCTCGTACTAATGCAGCCCAATATGTTGTTGGCCTTCTTGGCAACAAGCGCACACTGCTGACTCATATCCAGCTTCTCGTCCACTGTAATCACCATGGTCCTTTTCTGCAGAACTGCTGCTTAGCCAGTCTGTCCCCAATCTGTAGCAATTCATGGGATTTTTCCATCCTAAGTGCAGGACTCTGCACTTGTCGTTGTTGAACATCATTAGATTTCTTTTGGCCCAATCCTCCAATTTCTGTAGGTCATTCTGGACTCCATCCCTACCCTCCAGCATATCTACCTCTTCCCCTCAGTTTAGTGTCATCTGCAAACTTGCTGAGGGTGCAATCCATCGCATCATCAAGATCATTAATGAAGATGTTGAACAAAACCGGTCCCAGGACCAACCCTTGGGGCACTCCGCTTGATACTGGCTGCCAACTAGACATCGAATCATAGAATCATAGAATATCAGGGTTGGAAGGGACCTCAAGAGGTCATCTAGTCCAACCCCCTGCTCAAAGCAGGACCAATTCCCAACTAAATCATCCCAGCCAGGGCTTTGTCAAGCCGGGCCTTAAAAACCTCCAAGGAAGGAGACTCCACCACCTCTCTAGGTAACGAATTCCAGTGCTTCACCACCCTCCTAGTGAAATAGTTTTTCCTAATATCCAACCTGGACCTCCCCCACTGCAACTTGAGACCATTGCTCCTTGTTCTGTCATCTGCCACCACTGAGAACAGCCGAGCTCCATCCTCTTTGGAACCCCCCATCAGGTAGTTGAAGGCTGCTATCAAATCCCCCCTCATTCTTCTCTTCTGCAGACTAAACAATCCCAGTTCCCTCAGCCTCTCCTCATAAGTCATGTGCTCCAGACCTCTAATCATTTTTGTTGCCCTCCGCTGGACTCTTTCCAATTTTTCCACATCCTTCTTGTAGTGTGGGGCCCAAAACTGGACACAGTATTCCAGATGAAGCCACACCAATGTCGAATAAAGGGGAACGATCACATTCCTCGATCTGCTGGCATGCCCCTACTTATACAGCCCAAAATGCCGTTAGCCTTCTTGGCAACAAGAGCACACTGTTGACTCATATCCAGCTTCTCGTCCACTGTGACCCCTAGGTCTTTTTCTGCAGAACTGCTACCTAGCCATTCGGTCCCTAGTCTGTAGCAGTGCATGGGATTCTTCCGTCCTAAGTGCAGGACTCTGCACTTGCCCTTGTTGAACCTCATCAGCTTTTTTTTCGCCCAATCCTCTAATTTGTCTAGGTCCCTCTGTATCCGATCCCTATCCTCTAGTGTATCTACTACGCCTCCTAGTTTAGTGTCATCTGCAAACTTGCTGAGAGTGCAGTCCACACCATCCTCCAGATCATTAATAAAGATATTAAACAAAACCGGTGCCAGGACCGACCCTTCGGGCACTCCGCTTGAAACCGGCTGCCAACTAAACATGGAGCCATTGATCACTACCCGTTGAGCCCGACGATCTAGCCAGCTTTCTATCCACCTTATAGTCCATTCATCCAGCCCATACTTCTTTAACTTGGCAGCAAGAATACTGTGGGAGGCCGTATCAAAAGCTTTACTAAAGTCAAGGAATAACACATCCACTGCTTTCCCTTCATCCACAGAGCCAGTTATCTCATCACAGAAGGCAATTAGGTTCGTCAGGCACGACTTCCCCTTGGGGAATCCATGCTGACTGTTCCTGATCACTTTCCTCTCCTCTAAGTGTTTCATAATTGATTCCTTGAGGACCTGCTCCATGATATTTCCAGGGACTGAGGTGAGGCTGACTGGCCTGTAGTTCCCCGGATCCTCCTCCTTCCCTTTTTTAAAGATGGGAACTACATTAGCCTTTTGCCAGTCATCTGGGATCTCCCCCGATTGCCATGAGTTTTCAAAAATGATGGCTAATGGCTCTGCAATCTCATCCGCCAACTCCTTTAGCACCCTTGGATGCAGCGCATCCGGCCCCATGGACTTGTGCACGTCCAGTTTTTCTAAATAGTCCCGAACCACTTCTTTCTCCACAGAGGGCTGGTCACCTTCTCCCCATATTGTGCTGCCCAGTGCAGCAGTCTGGGAGCTGACCTTGTTCGTGAAGACAGAGGCAAAAAAAGCATTGAGTACATTAGCTGTTTCCACATCCTCAGTCACTAGGTTGCCTCCCTCATTCAGTAAGGGGCCCACACTTTCCTTGACTTTCTTCATGTTGCTAACATACCTGAAGAAACCCTTCTTGTTACTCTTAACATCTCTTGCTAGCTGCAACTCCAAGTGTGATTTGGCCTTCCTGATTTCACTCCTGCATGCCTGAGCAATATTTTTATACTCCTCCCTGGTCATTTGTCCAATCTTCCACTTCTTGTAAGCTTCTTTTTTGTGTTTAAGCTGGTCGCCTGGCATATTTACGATTCTTTCTACACATCGGGATGGTTTGTTCCTGCAACCGCAATAAGGATTCTTTAAAATACAGCCAGCTCTCCTGGACTGAGCTGTTAATAAGTACCTGTTGAGCCCAACAATCTAGCCAGCTTTCTATGCACCTTATAGTCCATTCATCCAATCCATTCTTCTTTAACTTGCTGGGAAGAATACTGTGGGAGACCATATCAAAAGCTTTCCTAAAGTCAAGGTATATCACGTCCACCACTTTCCCGATATCCACAGAACCAGTTATCTTATCGTAGAAGGCAATCAGGTTCGTCAGGCATGAGTTGCCCTTGGTGAATCCATGTTGACTGTTCCTGATCACCTTCCTCTCCTCCAAGTGCTTCAAAATAGATTCCTAGGGGACCTGCTCCATGATTTTTCCAGGGACTGAGGTGAAGCTGACTGGTCTATAGTTACCCAGATTCTCCTTGTTTCATTTTTTAAAGATGGGCAATGTGTTGGAGCCCTATGGTACAGTGGGGCCTTGCCTACTGTAGCTGGGTGGTCACCTGCTCCTGCCTGGGTGGGCTTAAAACAGCCCTGGAGAGGGCAGGGGTAGGGGGGAAAAGCTGGGCTGATTGGGAAGCAGCCGCAGCTGGGGCCATGCCCTAAACAGACCCAGCTGGCTCTATAAAAGCCAGGGAAGCCAGGAGCAGACAGATTCTCTCTCTGCCTTTAGAGGGAGAAGGGCCTGGCTGCTGAGGAGTGTACCTGGGTACCTAAGGTGGAGCAGGGCTGGGGGAAGGCAAGAGGAGCTCTGGCCTGGAAACCCCCCCGGCTCCTGGCCTAGTATAAGGCTGAATAGGTACTGAGGTTGCAGGGGCAGCCCAAGGGTAGGTAGAGGCAGCAGGTCCAAATCCTTGCCTGTGATGAGTGGCTTATATACTGCAGTCTGCTCCAGTGAATGAAGGCTAGATGAGGCTGGGCAGTAGCCATATACTGAGGTGAGGTAGGGATAGGCGGTGGGGGTTCCCCTGGAAGGAGGAGACCCAGAGACTGTGGGGTTATTGCCAGGGGGCAGCACCCCAGTGGAAAGGGGCACCGGGGTCAGGGAAGGACACAGGGGCCCAGTGATAGTGAGACATCGGCTGACAGAGGGTTCTCCAAAGGCTGGAAGCTAATTCCCTGAGAGACCAGCAGGAGGTGCTGCAGGGGTGAGTCTTGCACTGCTACACCTGCTTTTCTGAGCCCAGATGACCACAAGAAGTTTGGGCAACCAGGGGACTCTGATATGATCCCAAACAATGCCCTGGTGTGGTAAGTAAACTGATACGGTACAGTGCATGTAATACTTACTGTTTTGTATGATCTGTGCTCTCCTGTGCTTTATATACTGGAGTAGGTCTGTTTTTGTCCACTTATTACAACAGTGTCTGCACAATGGGTCCTTGATCTGCTCTAGGTATTTAGGCCCTCCTGTAGAATAAATAAAAAATTAATAGTAAACTTCAGTCCTGCTTGTGAGTATCCTTTCTAGCATCCCCCACGTCTGACAGTTTGACTCTCCCTTTGAGGATCCACTCATTTTTTTAAGTAATTTGAGGGGGAAGATTGGTTTATTTTCCCAAAGAAGTATTCCCAAATATCTTATTAAGGCTCTGTTGGAAATGACTCGAATCAAATAGTTCTTAACTTTACTGTAGTTGTCTTCCAAAGTGGAAAAATATTGTTCTGGAATTGGTCTGCCTCCAGTTGGTAGGCAGAACGGGAAGAGCCCCATGTCTGGATATAGAGGCTCCTAGGAAGAAAATACACAAGTAAGACTGCATTTTCACTTCAGTTTCTTGCTAACACTCCTAATATATCAGAAGCTTGTTTCAGATGGTGTCAGATTTTCATATAAACCTGTAATCTTTCCTGAACCTCTTAAAAAAGCAGAACAACGCTTGAAGCAGAACAACCTGGAACAACGCTTCTTCTTCGAGTGCTTGCTCATATCCATTCCATTAGGGTGTGCGCGCGCCACGTGCACGATCGTCGGAGAATTTTCTACCCTAGCAACACCGGCGGGTCGGCTGTGGAGCCCCCTAGAGTGGCGCCTTCATGGCGCTGAATATATACCCCAGCCGACCCGGCGCCCCCTCAGTTCCTTCTTACCGCCCCTGACAGTCGTTGGAACTGTGGAGCGCGGCGTAGCTGTTCTCCACTCTCCCTAGCTTATCCAGTTATTCACAGTTATAGTTATAGTTATAGTTGTTTATAGTTAAATAGTTGGTTATTCACTTTGTTTATAGTTGTTATATAGTTGAAGGGGATTAAGGGGGTATCTCCCCCTTTTTCCCCCGGCCGCGTGGCCGGGCTCATGCCCAAGGCTCCCGGCTTCAAACAGTGCGCCTCCTGCGCTAAGCCTATGCCAACGAGTGACCCGCACGACTCGTGTCTGAAGTGCCTGGGAGAGTCCCATCAAACAGATAAGTGCAAGATCTGTAAGGCCTTCAAACCGAGGACCAAGAAGGAGCGGGACTTTCGACTCCGGCAACTCCTTATGGAGGCGGCACTTAGCCCGGACGCTCCATCGGCGCGTCAGGCCCCGGCACCTAGCACCTCGGTGCGCAGTGCCCCGGCGGCACCGACCATGCCGACCACGTCGGACAAGCCTCCACGGCACCGGACCTCATCGGCACCGCACTCACAGCAAGTGCCTCGGCGCCGTTCATTATCCCCGGGACATAAAAAATCCCATAAGACGGGGACCTCAGTGCCGAAGACGCCGGCTCCCCCGGTGCCGGGGGTAGAGCCGCGTCCACCTGTGGAGCACCGAAAACAGGTGCCTCCAGCACCGTCGACTCCGGCTCCGAGGCCGTTGAGTCCGGTGCAGACAGAGTCACCACCGCGACCGGCGGTGATACAGTGCCTCCCGTCGACACCAGAGACCTTCGCGACGGCGAGAGACTTGATCGCCCTCACGGAGCCGGCACCGCCCCAACCACCGGCACCGTCGGCACCGTTGACTCGCCCGGTCCAATCTAGGGGGAAACCTGCCTTGATGCGCCCTCCATCGCAGGGGCTAGAACCACGGCACCGGTCCAGGTCCCGAAGCAGGTCCCCACGCCGCTCGCAGTCCCGGCGCCGGATATCACCTCGGCACCGGTCGTACTCGCGGCCAAGATCATCGCGGCACCGCTCTACGTCTCGGCACCGCTATGATCGTCGGCACCGATCAACGTCGAGACGTAGTTCTCGGCACCGGTACGATCGACGCTCGACGTCGAGAGGCCGCTCCCGGCACCGGGCCTACTCCAGGTCATCGTCTCGATCCAGGTCCGACTCCCGGCACCGGCGAGGTCATCGGCACCGATCGCGATCTCGGCACCGATCGCCGGCACCGCGTAGAGATAGAACATCTCCAGACCGGCACCGTACGGCACCGTATCCCACGGGATTCGTCTCGGCGCAGTCGGCACCACCATGGCCATCGAGATCGGTGTCTCGCTCCTCTGAGGACTTGTCAAGATCGGCATACCCCCCTCAGGGGCAAGCCGGGGAGCAAGATATAGGCCATTGGCAAGAGGTAGCAGAGGACCCTGCCCATGGCCCATCTCACTGGTCGTTCTGGACCCCGTGGGCGTACCATCAGGTGCAAGGGGCTCCAATAACTTCAACCTCTCGCTCGGCTCACTCTGATACAAGGGCCCCAGAGTCCACCATCTCTCGCCCTCCTCCAGGGGGTATGGAGGCCTCTGTGTCTGCACCACCTGACGTCCCGGACCCAAGGGCAGGTGATGCTCCGACCCAGGAACAGGGAGACCAGGATCCTCCCTTGGACCCCTTACCACCAGAGGCATCTTCCTCTTCCTCTCCGGATGAGGCAGTGGCGGGCACGTCGTGCACAGGTCCACCCCCAATAGATCTTCGGGCTCATCAGGACCTGTTACGTAGGATGGCCCGTAATATGGACCTACAGACGGAGGAGATAGTGGAGGTGCAGGACCCCATTGTAAATATCCTCGCGGCGGATGTCCCATCAAGAGTGGCGTTGCCCCTGATCCGCACGATAAAGGCGAACGCAACTACGATATGGCAAACTCCTGCCTCCATCCCACCCACAGCCAGAGGGGTGGAGAGAAAGTACTTTGTCCCCTCAAAGGACTATGAGTACCTGTATACTCATCCACAGCCGTGTTCACTGGTGGTGTCATCGATGAATGCAAGGGAGCGCCACGGTCAACAGGCCGCAGCGCCAAAATCTAAGGAGGCTAAGCGCCTCGATTTGTTTGGCCGTAAAGTTTATTCAGCCGGAGGGCTGCAACTTAGAGCGGCTAACCAACAGGCGCTACTGAGCCGTTATAGTTTTAACTCCTGGAACTCTATGGGGAAGTTCAAGGAGTTGATTCCCCAAGAGTCCAGGGAAGAGTTCGGGGCCCTAGTTGAGGAAGGTAAGAAGGTGGCTCGGACTTCCTTACAGGCCTCATTAGATATAGCAGACTCGGCTGCGAGAACCCTGGCGTCAGGTATCGCTATGCGAAAGACCTCTTGGCTCCAAGTTTCGGGTTTGCCCCCTGAGTTGCAACAAACCCTGCAGGATTTGCCCTTTGAAGAACAGGGGTTGTTCTCGGAAAAGACGGACTCTCGCCTGCAGAGCCTCAAGGACTCCAGGACAATCATGCGCTCCCTGGGGATGCATGTTGCGGGTCCTCAGCGCAGGCCATTCAGGCCTCAGCCTCAGCGCTTCTACCCCCCCCCACCTCGTCAGAGACAGGACTCTGCCCAGAGGCGGGGGCGAGGTGGTAGAAGAAGGTGGACCGGCCCTCAACCTGGTCAGAACCAAGGGCCACCAAGGCCACCGGCAGGCCCCAGGCAGAACTTTTGAAGGTGCGGTCGAGGACGGCGCCCCAGTCATCCCCCAGGATCCAGCCCCCTCCTTTCGGGATCGCCTCTCCCACTTCCACCGTGCTTGGTCCCTTATAACTTCGGACCGTTGGGTTCTTCGCACGGTGGAGAGGGGATACGCTATCCAGTTTTCTTCAATCCCTCCCTCCCACCCCCCTTCCCCGTCCCTCTTCAGGGACCCTTCTCACGAGCAACTTCTTATACAGGAGGTTTCCACGCTCCTTGCTATGGGGGCCATAGAGGAGGTTCCGATAGAGTTAAGGGGCAGGGGATTTTATTCCCGTTACTTCCTGATCCCCAAGTCCAAAGGAGGTCTGCGGCCCATCTTGGACTTGCGCGGACTCAACAAATTCGTAGTAAAGTTGAAGTTCCGCATGGTCTCTTTGGGGGCCATTATCCCTTCCCTCGATCCTGGAGACTGGTTCGCCGCCCTCGACATGAAAGACGCTTACTTTCATATTGCAATTTACCCGCCTCACAGACGCTTCCTGCGATTCGTGATAAGCAGAGTGCACTATCAATTTGCAGTCCTTCCCTACGGCCTATCCTCGGCCCCAAGAGTATTCACGAAATGTATGGCTGTCGTGGCAGCGTACCTTCGTCGGCAAGGGATACAGGTGTTCCCATACCTAGACGACTGGCTGGTACGCGGTCGCACCAAAGAGCAAGTTCGAGCTCATGTCCACATAATAGTGCACACATTCAACAAGTTGGGCATCCTTCTCAACAAGGACAAATCCACTCTAGAGCCTACCAAGAGAATAGAATTCATCGGCGCAGTCCTAGACTCCAGACGTGCACAAGCCATCCTGCCAGACAACCGCTTTTGTACCATCACGAGCCTCATTCAAGGGCTCAGGGCCTTCCCAACTACCACGGTAAGGTCGTGCCTCACCCTACTGGGTCACATGGCTTCCTGCACGTACGTAACCAGGCATGCCAGACTTCGGCTTCGCCCACTCCAGACTTGGGTGTCATCGATATACCGCCCACATCGGGACAGCCTGAACATGGTGGTCACGATCCCGAACTCGGTCCTGACCTCCCTCACCTGGTGGCTAGATCACAATGTGGTTTGCGAGGGGATGCCATTTCACGCACCACAACCCTCTCTGCACCTGGTTACAGACGCTTCATCTCTGGGTTGGGGCGCCCACCTCAACGAACACCATACTCAGGGCCTGTGGACTGCATCCCAGTTAGCCCTGCACATCAATGTTCGGGAACTGATGGCGGTGCGCCTGGCGTGCCAGGCATTTCTCAATCTCCTACGTGGCCGCTGTGTGTTAGTTCTCATCGACAACACCACGGCCATGTTTTACATCAACAAGCAAGGAGGAGCACGTTCGTCAATTCTTTGCCAAGAGGCCATTCGCCTGTGGGACTTCTGCATCGCCCACTCAATCCATCTCACGGCATCGTTCCTCCCTGGAGTCCAAAATACTTTAGCGGACCGACTCAGCAGGTCTTTTCAGACGCACGAGTGGTCCATCCGTCCGGACATCATACATTCCATCTTCCAGAAGTGGGGGTTTCCCCAGATAGACCTGTTTGCATCTCGAGACAACAGGAAGTGCCACGTGTTCTGCTCCCTACAAGGTCGAGCTCCGGGCTCCCTCTCGGATGCGTTTCTCCTTCCCTGGAAAGACCACCTGTTTTATGCCTTCCCTCCGTTTCCTCTGGTCCACAAGGTACTGCTCAAATTGCGCAGAGACCAGGCACAGGTAATTCTGATCGCTCCAGCGTGGCCGAGACAACATTGGTACACCACACTGTTGGAACTCTCGATTCGGACACCGATCCCGCTTCCATTATGTCCGGATCTCATCTCCCAGGACCACGGCCGACTGCGTCACCCCGACCTGCATTCTCTTCGCCTCACGGCGTGGCTGCTCCATGGTTCTCCCAGACAGAACAACAATGCTCACTATCGGTCCAACAGATTCTGTTGAGCAGTAGGAAGCCCTCAACACGAGCCACGTACTTGGCCAAGTGGAAGCGGTTCTCCTGTTGGTGCGAACAACGAGCCACGTCCCCGTTACAGGCACCTATTCCTCTCATATTGGAATATCTCCTCTCCCTAAAACAGCAGGGGTTGGCGATATCTTCAATTAGAGTTCACCTGGCCGCTATATCAGCCTTTCACCCAGGGGAACTCGCGTCCTCGGTATTCTCTAACCCGATGGTCGTTAGATTCCTCAAGGGCTTAGACCGGATGTACCCACAACTACGTCAGCCCATCCCGACGTGGGACCTCAACCTGGTTCTCTCCAAGCTCACAGGTCCTCCATTCGAGCCACTGGCCACCTGTTCACTTTTGTACCTATCCTGGAAGACAGCCTTCCTCGTAGCCATCACCTCAGCAAGGCGCGTTTCTGAACTCAGGGCACTTACATCCGAGCCCCCTTATACAGTTTTCCATAAGGATAAAGTGCAGCTTCGTCCACATCCTGCCTTTCTCCCTAAGGTGGTTTCTCCATTTCATATCAACCAGGATATATTTCTCCCGGTCTTTCATCCTAAACCACATGCTACTCGCCAGGATCAACGTTTACATTCTCTGGACGTACGCAGGGCCCTGGCTTTCTATATTGACCGCACAAGGCACTTTAGAAAGACGACGCAACTCTTCGTTGCAGTGGCCGACCGTATGAAAGGCTCACCGGTCTCCTCGCAACGTCTATCCTCCTGGATTACGTCTTGCATCCGGACTTGCTATGACCTGGCAGGTGTCTCAGCACCGCACCTCACCGCTCACTCCACGAGGGCCCAAGCTTCCTCGACGGCTTTCCTGGCGCAAGTTCCGATCCAGGACATTTGTAGAGCTGCGGTTTGGTCATCAGTCCACACGTTTACAGCTCACTATGCACTAGTGCAGCAGTCCAGGGACGATGCTGCATTCGGATCAGCGGTTTTGCACACAGCAATGTCTCACTCCGACCCCGCCACCTAAGTTGGGCTTGGGAGTCACCTAATGGAATGGATATGAGCAAGCACTCGAAGAAGAAAAGACGGTTACTCACCGTTGTAACTGTTGTTCTTCGAGATGTGTTGCTCATATCCATTCCAAACCCGCCCCCCTTCCCCACTGTCGGAGTAGCCGGCAAGAAGGAACTGAGGGGGCGCCGGGTCGGCTGGGGTATATATTCAGCGCCATGAAGGCGCCACTCTAGGGGGCTCCACAGCCGACCCGCCGGTGTTGCTAGGGTAGAAAATTCTCCGACGATCTTGCACGCGGCGCGCGCACACCCTAATGGAATGGATATGAGCAACACATCTCGAAGAACAACAGTTACAACGGTGAGTAACCGTCTTTTCCTCAGCTCTCGTACACTCACGCCCCTTCTCTACCTACGCTACATTGATAACATCTTCATCATCTGGACCCATTGGAAGGAGACTCTGGAAGAATTCCACCACGATTTCAACAGCTTCCTCCCCACCATCAGCCTCAGCCTGGACCAATCTACACGGGAGGTCCACTTCCTAGACACCACGGTACAAATAAGTGATGGTCACGTTAACATCACCCTATACCGAAAACCCACCGACTGCTACGCCTACCTTCATGCCTCCAGCTTCCATCCCGGACACATCACATGATCCATCGTCTACAGCCAAGCGCTGAGGTACAACCGCATTTGCTCCAACCCCTCAGACACAGACCAACACCTACAAGATCTTCACCAAGCATTCTCAAAACTACGATACCCACACAAGGAAATAAGGAAACAAATCAAAAGAGCCAGACATGTACCCAGAAGCCTCCTGCTACAAAACAAGCCCAAGAAAGAAACCAACAGAACTACACTGGCCATCACCTACAGTCCTCAGCTAAAACCTCTCCAACTCATCATCAGTGATCTACAACCCATCCTGGACAATGACCCCTTGCTTTCACAGGCCTTGGGAGGCAGACCAGTCCTCGATCACAGAAAACCCACCAACCTTAAGCATATTCTCACCAGCAACAACACACTGCACCATAGTAACTCTAACTCAGGAACCAATCCATGCAACAAACCTCGATGCCAACTCTGCCCACATATCTACACCAGCGACATCATCACAGGACCTAACCAGATCAGCCACAACATCACCGATTCATTCAGCTGCACATCCACCAATGTAATATACGCCATCATGTGCCATCAATGCCCCTCTGCTATGTACATCGGCCAAACTGGACAGTCCCTACGTAAAATGATAAATGGACACAAGTCAGATATTAGGAATGGCAATATACAAAAACCTGTAGGAGAACACTTAAATCTCCCTGGACACACAATAGCAGATTTAAAGGTAGCCATCCTGCAGCAAAAAAACTTCAGGACCAGACTTCAAAGAGAAACTGCTGAACTTCCGTTCATTTGCAAATTTGACACCACCAGCTCAGGATTAAACAAAGACTGTGAATGGCTAGCCAAGTACAAAAGCAGTTTCTCCTCCCTTGGTGTTCACACCTCAACTGCTAGAAGAGGGCCTCATCCTCCCTGATTGGACTAACCTCGTTATCTCTAGACTGATTCTTGCCTGCATATTTATACCTGCCTCTAGAAATTCCCACTACATGCATCTGATAAAGTGGGTATTCACCCACGAAAGCTTATGCTCCAATACGTCTACTAGTCTATAAGGTGCCACAGGACTCTTTGTCGCTTTTTGAAAAAGCAGGTGATTCAAGGTTGTGTAGTTTCAGAGTTATGTTGAGTATGCTTCAGCCCTCTTCCTTCCTTGGACATAATTGTATTAGAAAAATTCATAAAAAGAAGAACAGGAGGACTTGTGGCACCTTAGAGACTAACAAATTTATTAGAGCATAAGCTTTCGTGGACTACAGCCCACTTCTTCGGATGCATATAGAATGGAACATATATTGAGGAGATATATATACACACATACAGAGAGCATAAACAGGTGGGAGTTGTCTTACCACCTCTGAGAGGCCAATTAATTAAGAGAAAACAAACTTTTGAAGTAATAATCAAGCTAGTTTTCTCTTAATTAATTGGCCTCTCAGAGGTGGTAAGACAACTCCCACCTGTTTATGCTCTCTGTATGTGTGTATATATATCTCCTCAATATATGTTCCATTCTATATGCATCCGAAGAAGTGGGCTGTAGTCCACGAAAGCTTATGCTCTAATAAATTTGTTAGTCTCTAAGGTGCCACAAGTCCTCCTGTTCTTCTTTTTGCGGATACAGACTAACACGGCTGCTACTCAGAAAAATTCATGTAATTTCCAGTAGGCTTATTTTTCTGTTAATATGTCTTTAACTAATTATTGATGGTAAGGTAGTAGAAGCGTGAATAGTAAGGTATTAGGAATTCATTGTGTGAAAGGTGTAATATTTGAGAACCTCTCTTTGAAGCTCACTCAATCTCTGCAGCATTGTCTCTGCACTTTTAACATGAGTGAAAAGCAGCAAAACTTGGTTTTAACACCAAAGTCAGCAGATCTGAGTACACAGGAGAACAGATCTGCTGAGTGAAAAGGTGTCATTCGTACACTCCTTTTTCATATTAGAACCCCATTTTGAGATCAGATGCAAAAAAAATTAGACTTTGCACTGTGTATATTTAATTTTGTGTAACTAGTATCTGTTATTCTGTTTGACTAATATTAATGATAGAAAAGAAAAACTTTTTTTTTGGACCTTGCAGGATGATTGCTACTACTCTGGATATGTAGAGGATGTCCCAGAATCTGTTGCAGTTCTCAGCACCTGTTCTGGACTCTGGTAATGTAGACTCCTCAGTATGCTAGACTGCAAACATTATGAATTTTCTTCTTCTGAAACGGAAAGTTAGATTGAACATAACAGAGTAACTGGTTAGTGCCCCTTTATCTTTTCCTAATGCAGATTTCATGCTAATCGGTTAAGTGTCATTTGCTGTTACTGCATAGGGCTAGAATCACAAGTCTGTAATCTTATATATATATGTAGTGCAGTATGTAGTGCAGTGATCATGGATCTGTGGCTTGATGGCCATTCGGGGCTCTTTGGGCTCTTAACTGTGCCTCTCAATGGTGGCTGTGTTACCAAGAACATTTCTAGTCAATTGTAAATTGGAAATGTTTTTCCTTCCATAGCACATTCCTGTCAGGAGGCAAAGGAGGAGATTTCAGTAAAAGTTCTGCAAAATCTGCATTATACATCAAAAATAATTCAGATGGAAAATTCCTGACCAGTTCTAATATGTTTGCAGAGTTTTTTAATTTTCTCAAGTCTCTAAATCACACTTCAATTTTGCAATTCTCAGGGGCCATTTGATGATTTACGATTTAAACTATGAAATTGAACCTGTTAAATCTTCCTCTACATTTCAACATGTTATTTATCGAATGGCAGCTGATGAAGATTCACCTGATCGATGTGGAGTAACTGATGAAGATATCAAAGATCAAGCCGCTAAAGGCAGAGAACATCAAATATCTATGGTTCAGATGGAGAGACAACTTGAAGTAAATGTAAGTGTTTTTTATGGGCTCACATAAAGTAAATTCATATTATGTAGAACGGGGTAATCAATAGGCAGACTGCGGGCCAAATCTGGACTACCATATGCTTTTGAATGGACCCCACAATCTTATTTTTTTTTTACTCATTATTATTGGGTTTTTTAAATTATTTTCTCTGGAGTCTGGACCTTGATTATACCTTGACCAAGAAATTTGTGCCTTAACAAAAGATAATTCACCACCTGTGAAGTAGAACATACTAAGCTATGCATGTTAGGCCCATTTTTCAAACTCATTGTTGGAAGTGACCTCAGTTGTGCTGGAAATTCACTTTGTAGTCAGGGGAACAAATTAATTCTGTTACCCCTGAGTTTACCATCCATAAGTCTGGTAGCTAAAAGCATTCCTATCTATTGATTATGAAAGAAGTAGTTTGTCACCATCATGGAATCTATTCAACGTGTGCCTAAATGCCCCAGTTGGTAGTTCCAGCTGTATTTCCCTTTGCTGATTTCTTTCTAGAAATGTTTTCAATTCTGCTTTGACTTGATTTTTTTCAGGGTCAGATAAATTCAAGTATTCCACTTCATCTGGCAGAAGGTCATTCCTCCCCCCACCCCCTCCCCCCATCTGTTTCACTTAGGGAAGGCCTGACACTCTGGGAAAGAGTAGTGGGGTAGTCGAGCTGTCACACCTTTCTCCTCCTCCTTGCATCTTGACCCATAGGTCTAAATGAAGGGGAGTGCACTAGGAGCAGGTAGGTGAGATTAGGCCTCGGTTCTCCAGTGCCTGTCTGCCCTAGCTGTGGAGATAACCCACGATGCACAGAAGCTACATTACATCTCAGGAATATCCCTCCTACATGAAAGACTAAAGACATAACCCAGAGAACTGCCACCAGGTGATGCTGCTGGGACTGGACCCAAGCCCACCACCTCCGATACATGGTGGAGAATATGGGCAACATCTGAGTCCTGTGAAAAGTGTAATTCCCCCTCCTGTTCACTGGCCCACTATGAGGTTGTAGAGGTTGTTCAAGATAGGGGAAGCCTGCCTTGTGACTTTTTACGCTACTTTGGGAAACTGAGCCTGGGGCTCCTCTATGTGCTCTGCGTTGTCTGTCAGTGTGTGTTCACCGCAGACTAGACCCACTCAGACAAATTACCAGGAACAAGGTTTATTCTGTAAAGAACAAAGAACAGGATTACAGTCCAGCAGCCTCCTCTCTGCTTGCCTGCTTCATGCTCCCAGTTCAGTCAGTGATGAGACCTCCTGCTGAGAGAGCAGAGGGTACATTGTACAACACAGCCCCACTTACAAACATGTTCTAACTCTCACAATATCTAAACCCCTAAAACAAATAAGCCCATGTTCTCCTTTTGTCTCATTTAAACTCTTCTCAGGGTGCTCTTTAAGCCCTTTTTGGTCCTACGTGTAAAGAACATAGAACAGGATTACAGCAGCATTCTCTCTGCTTGCCGGCTATGTGATCCCAGCTCAGTCAGTGCTGAGACCTCCTGCTGTGGGGGAGAGGGTACATCCTGGCAGGAACCAGGAATTTCTCCCAACATGCTGCAGTTTCAAGTCCACAACTTGTAGTTCCCAGGACTGCTGTTGAAGCACACTGGACCTTGGGCAACAAAAGGACCACTGGACCACTGATTGAATGATCCTAAAGAGGTCACAGATACAGAAAAGCTGATTAAATGAATTTTGGAGAACCCGCAAGAGCAAGGGCAGATACTGCAACAGATTGCTGCCCAGCAACAACCGCTAATTTGCGAGCTGGCGGCCCAGAACCAGGCACAACGAGAACACCTGATCCAGCAGGTGGCAATGCTATTACAGCTCCAGGGGGCACCCAACATCACAGTTCCTGGGTCTGTAGTAGATGCTCTCCTCCCAGAGATGCCCATCTGGCTTATGAAAATGGGCCCTGGAGATGACCCCAAACTTTCCTGGTCACCTTTGAATGGATGGCCACCATACCATTGACCACCCAAATAGCCCCATACTTGACCAGCCCTGTGCAAGAAGCATATAGGAGCTTGGACCCCGCTGAAGCATTAGACTACACCAAGGTTAAAAGCAACCTGTGGTGTTGTGCAGTCTATATGTTTTTATAAAAGTTTAATATGTGAATATAATGTAACTGAAATATGCTTCATGCAAAAGATCTCTTGTAAGGTATCATTACAAAGCTTATAATCTACTGAGTGTGATCATCCTATTTGTAGGACCACTCTTGTACCTGAAACTAAAAATATAAAATATAACTCTGAGGGCCTATTGTGATTATGTGAAGTGTGGGCCATTAATGATGGTTTGGAATATTGATGACTCTCATTAACTAGGACCATTGTCTGCAAATGGCTGTGCTTTACCTGCAAGTCTTCCTGTATATGTGTGTGCTGGCAAGTGGGTAATGAAGTCTTGCAGTGACACATGATCATGTCACCTGAACTGGAATCCATCTTTAACCTGTTGCTTTTCCAGTGGGGGGGGGGGGGAGGGGGAGTGGAAACCCAGAGGGACAAAGGGTTCCCATCTTATGCAAAATCCCCTAGCTACCACCTGAGCTGGAACAAGAGCTGTACAGGGGAAAGAATTGTGCCCAGGCATGGAAGGTGTCCAGTCTGAGGAAAAAACTTACTGAAGCATCTCTGAGGGTGAGATTATCTGTATTCAGTTTAATCAGACATAGATGTGCGCATTTTATTTTATTTTGCTTGGTGACTTACTTTGTTCTGTCTGTTACTACTTGGAACCACTTAAATCCTACTTTCTGTATTTAATAAAATCACTTTTTACTTATTAATTAACTCAGAGTATGTATTAATACCTGGGGGAGCAAACAACTGTGCATCTCTCTCTATTAGTGTTATAGAGGGCGAACAATTTACGAGTTTACCCTGCATAAGCTTTATACAGGGGTAAAACGGATTTATTTGGGTGTAGGCCCCATTGGGAGTTGGGCATCTGAGTGCTAAAGACAAGCACACTTCTGTAAGCTGCTTTCAGGTAAACCTGCAGCTTTGGGGCAAGTAATTCAGACCCTGGGTCTGTGTTGGAGCAGACGGGAGTGTCTGGCTCAGCAAGACAGGGTGCTGGAGTCCTGAGCAGGGAAAACAGGGATAGAAGTAGTCTTGGCATATCAGGGGGCAGCTCCCAGGGGGGTTTCTGTGATCCAACCCGTCACACAGCCATACTAGATTGTTTAGATACCAATCCCAAGTTGTTTCACTGGAGGTTTCTCAAAGAGAGATACCTGGCCCCATGTGGTGGTCAAAAGGACCAGTGTTGGCACTGGTTATACCCAGAAAAACAGACCGGAGTGAAGGTGGTGGAAATTGTGTTAGGATAGTTCATCCATATTCTCCCAGTCGTGATGAAGGAATGGGTGAAGTGCTATCCGCCATCGACCCTCGCAGAGGCCATGACCTTAATGGAGAACTACAAGTGTGCTGAGAGACCAGCCTTACTGACAGTGAGGGGAGTGCCCCTGGAAGGAAGATTCTGATCCCTAGCAGGGGCCTGTTGAAAGGGAAGGTTGAGAACAGCTAAATTGGTCATCATCCTAGGAGATGGCCCTGACTGCAGGGAGAGACCTAACTGCAGAGGTGGAATGGAGAGGAGGCTTGTGCTCCCAAAGAGGGGGATATGCCCTATCAGGAAGACCCACAGCACCAGAGGTGGGCCAGCCAATAGCAACCCCAAAGGGGAAGTGCTTCGAGTGTGAATGGCAGGGGCAGTTCAGATGGGAGTGTCCCTTTGTGAACTGCAGTTATGGGGAGGCATGGTCAGCAGGCACCTGAAAGAGGACCCAACTAGGATGTTGCTACCAGTATGGGTCAATGGCACCAAAATAATGGGCCTGGTGTACTTCAGATGTAGCCAGACCATCATGTGGACTAGCTTGCTGGAGTCCCCTGACATGGTGGGGGCACCCTATTGACATCCACTGTACCCATAGCGATGTGTTGCCCTACCCATTGAGACTCACAGAGTCGGCTTAGTGACCACCCTGATCTACCCGGTAATATTTGGACAAGACTGGAAATGGTTTGGAGAACTTCAGCAGCTGTGGAAAAAAGAACCTCCCTCCCCAACACAGGCTGAACGAAGCCTAAAAATGAGAGGGCTTTTGTGACAGGACAAGGCAGAGGTTCTGGTTGGGGACCCTGAGGCCAGTCAGGAATGCTGATCAGCCAGCCACCACACCCAGCCTTCACACAGCTTTAGGACCTAAAAAGGAACTTCCCACTGGGACTTCAGTCCTTTTCTTCATCAAGGATTGTGGGATTCGATGGGTTACAGCAAGCAACTGCAGGTAGTTTTGGTTTTCCACTGGAAAAACAAAGAACCACTGCTCTAAAGAAACCCATTAGTAAAGGAAAATGATTATATTTTTATAGTAGCACTTACCCAGCACTGTCAGTTAGCTTCATGCAATTCTTCTCAAATTCAGTGTTGGCGCCAAGAAAATAGTATTCTGGAGAATTACAGAACCATAGAATCATAAGACATGATGGGACCTCGAGAGGTCATCTAGTCCAGTCCCCTGAACTCATGGCAGGACTAAGTAGTATTTAGACCATCCGTGACAGGTGTTTGTCAAACCTGCTCTTAAAAATCTCCAGTGATGGAGATTACACATCCTCCCTAGGTTAACCTGTGTTTAATCACCCTAAAAGTTAGGAAGATTTTCCTAAGAGTCAGGTGAGGCAGTTAAGCACCTGACTCTAATTAAGCCCTTCTGATGCTATAAAAGGGCTCACTCCAGTCAAGCCAGGGAGAGCCAGGGAGCTAGAGGAGAGGAAGTGTGTGAGAGGAACTGGGAGCAAGAGGTGTGCAAGAAGTTGAGAGTGAGTAGGCGTACTGCTGGAGGACTGAGAAGTACAAGTGTTATCAGACATCAGGAGGAAGGTCTGGTGGTGAGGACAAAGAAGGTGTTGGGAGGAGACCATGGGGAAGTAGCCCAGGGAATTGTAGGTGTCGTGCAACTGTACCAGGAGGCACTCTAAACAGCTGCAGTCCACAGGGTCCTGGGCTGGAACCCGGAGTAGAGGGCGGGCCCGGGTTCCCCCCATACCTCCCAACTCCTGATCAAACACAGGAGGAATTGACCTGGACTATGGCTTCTACCAAAGGGGAAGGTCTCTGGACTGTTTCCTGACCCACAGGGTGAATCTGTGAAGCGAGCAAATCCGCCAATAAGTGCAGGACCCACAAAGGTAGAGGAGGAACTTTGTAACAGTTCCCTTTCAGTCTTCTCTTCTCCAAACTAAACAAACCCATTTTTTTCATTCTTCCCTCATAAGTCATGTTTTCTAGACCTTTAGTTATTTTTGTTTCTCTTCTCTGGACATTCTCAGACTTCTTCACATCTCTCCTGAAGTGTGGGACACAGAAATGGACATTATACTCCAGTTAAGGCCTAATCAGTGCAGAACAGAGCAGAAGAATTACTTCTCATGTCTTGCTTACAACACTCCTGCTAATACGTCCCAGAATGATTTCTTTTTTTGCAACAGTGTTACACTGTTCACTCATATTTAGCTTGTGATCTATTATGACCCCAGATCCCTTTCTGCAGTACTCCTTCCTCGGCAGTCACTTCCCATTTTGTGTGTGTGCAACTAATTGTTCCTTCCTCAATGGAGTACTTTGCATTTGTCCTTATTGAAAATTTCATCCTATTTCCTTCAGACCATTTCTCCAGTTGATCCCGATCATTTTGAATTTTAATCCTATCCTCCACAGCACTTGCAACCCCTCCAATCTTGGTATCGTCCGCAAACTTTATAAGTGTTCTCTTCATGCCATTATCTAAACCATTGATGAAGATATTGAACAGAACCAGACACAGAACTGATCCCTGCAGCTTATGCCCAAATAAATCTGTTAGTCTTTAAGGTGCCACAGGACTCCCTGTTGACTCTATTATCTAGTCTTTTTATAACTAACTTTTACAAAACACAGAGCTTATAGTAGATCATAAGCTAGTAGATCACCTCTCCTAACTTCCATAAACTACTTATCAACAAACATTTCTAACAATCTTAGTCATAATAAACTTCTATATCAAAGGCATCCAAATTCAAGGTTTCCATCCACTTATTTTCTTTCAGTATCAATTTGTTAACTCTCTTCTCACTTCCTCCTATTCTGATGAGCAGAAACTGAAACCTACAGCTAATTTTGACCTTGCTTCCAGAAGCCCTGCTTATTCCAATTAACCCTTAACTATGTAGTGTTCTATTTTACTAACTCATGGTGGCTGAATGCATTCAATATGGTTGCAGTTAGTTTGATCAAAATCTGGGGGGCATAAACCCCTCAAATCCAGAGCAACAGCAAGACCCCAATCGATGTGCCTTTCCAGCTTGACTGTGAACCACTAATAACTATTCTCTGGGAATAGTTTTCCAACCAGTTATGCACTTACCTTATAGTAGCTCCATCTAGATTGGATTTCCTTAGTTTGTTTATGAGAAGGTTGTGTGAGATAGTATCAAAAGCCTTACTAAAATCAAGGTATACGATATCTACTGCTTCCCCCTATCTACAAGGCTTGTTACCCTGTCAAAGAATTATAATTCTGTAAGATTTTTCTGTTGTGTGGGTGACATAATACAGGAGGGTATGGTTCAGAAGTGTATTTTGCATGCAGTTAAACACATCAATTTATTTTACATAACGCTGCTTTACATGTCTTTTCTTCCAGAAAGATGAACTAGACACTTTGTACACATCTACCAGATATTTAGAGTGTTATTTTGCTGCAGACAAAGCAAAGGTAAGTATTTTTTTTCTAACTTTAAATTATTTTATTAGTGATCCTTCTGCACTTAAGTCACCCATTAAAAGTATATATGCAACATTGACGTTCGATTTAAGCATTAGGATGTGAATCATTCTGCTTAGTCATTGGCTAGAAATATAAATATACCCTTCAGTTGATGAAAGTTGGATATTTTAAAGTCAGCCGGTCCAGATAACTTGCACTGAACAGTTTTAAGAGAGCTCGCTGAGTAACCTGCGGAACCACTCATGTTAGAAAACTGGGGACGTTCCAGAAGACTGGAAGAAACCTAATGTGCCAATATTTAAAAAGGGTAAATTTGATGACCCAGTTAATTATAGGCCTGTCAGACCCGCATCGATCCCAGGCAAGATAATGGACTTGCTGATACAGAAATTGATTAATAAAGAATTAGAGGAGGGTAATATAATTAATGACAATTAACATGGATTTATGGAAAATAGATCCTGTCATACTAACTTGATACCTTTTTTCATAAGATTACACGTTGGGTTTATAAAGTAATAGTGTTGATGTAACAGACTTCTTTAAGGCATTTGGCTTGTACTGCAGAACATTTTGATTAAAAAAATGGAATGATATAAACTTAAGATGACATACATTACATGGATTAAAACTGGCTAACTGGTTACTTCTTTGAGTAGTGTCCCTGTGGGTGCTGCACTTCAGATTCTGGTGCATCCCTGCATCATAGATTGGAGATTTTCAGTAGCAGTGCTCAGTCGGGGTGTACATGTGCGGTAGTCCTCACACGGTGCCGCTGGCATCTCATCTAGCACTCATGTGACCCAACCCTTTCAGTTTCTTCTCAACCATCCTTGACTGCAGGCAGAGCTCAGTGGCAGTGCTGTCTTTTCACTTACTCTAGAAATAAATAAGTTAGTTTTAATTTAGTAAGTCTCTTTACTTAGTTAGCTTAGTTAGATAGTTTTCTCCAAAAATGAAAACCCCCTAAACCCCATTTTTATTGTTCTTTTCCCCTTCCCCACTGGGGAACTTTTAACAGTCATGATGCCAGATTCTCCATGTTTTAAACGATGTGACTCTTGCTGTGAGGCTATGCCAGTCTCCGATGGCCACTCTATGTGTGTCTAATGTTTTGAGGAGACTCATATCCCTCAAAAATGTGCCCACTGCAGTAACCTGAAAGCCATGGCACAGCGTGACAGAGACCTTCACTTCAAAATGATCCTAATGGAAAAGTTCCTCAGACTACTGATACGGGACCAAAACCAGTGTCAGCAGATAACTCCCTGGGCAAACCCTCCGCTAAAGAAAGTGCTCAGTCTTCCAAAGTTTCTAGGAAGCAAGCCGTGATCTCCCCTCACAGGGACACTTAGAAGAAGAGGTCCCCAGTGAGGTAGCTGTCCTCGTTGCCAAGCTCGACTAGATTTATTATATTTTAGGCTCTGGGCACCTCCGGCACCATCCCTCTGCGGACTTCTGCTGAGGCCAACCATACTAACAAATTGTCGAGGCACAGACAGTGCGTGACACTAGACCGGGATATCATACAGGAGGATCTGGATGACCTTGTAAACTGGAGTAATAGAAATAGGATGAAATTTAATAGTGAAAAGTGCAAGGTCATGCATTTAGGGATTAATAACAAAAAAATTTGTTATAAGCTGGGGACTCATCAGTTGGAAGTAACAGAGGAGGAGAAGGACCTCAGAGTATTGGTTGATCACAGGATGACTATGAGCTGCCAATGTGATATGGCCATGAAAAAAGCTAATGCGGTCTTGGGATGCATCAGGTGAGGTATTTCCAGTAGAGATAAGGAGGTGTTAGTACCGTTATACAAGGCACTGGTGAGACCTCATCTGGAATACTGTGTGCAGTTCTTGTCTCCCATGTTTAAGAAGGATGAATTCAAACTGTAACAGGTATAGAGAAGGGCTATCAGGATGATCCGAGGAATGGAAAACCTGTCTTATGAAAGGAGTCTCAAAAAGCTTGACTTGTTTAGCCTAACCAAAAGAAGGCTGAGGGGAGATATGATTGTTCTCTATAAATTTATCAGAGGGATAAATACCAGGGAGGGAGAGGAATTATTTAAGCTCCGTACCAATGTGGACACAAGAACAAATGAATATAAACTGGCCATCAGGAAGTTTAGACTTGAAATTAGACGAAGGTTTCTAACCATCAGAGGAGCGAAGTTCTGGAACAGCCTTCCAAGGGAAGCAGTGGGGGCAAAAGACATATTTGGCTTCAATACTAAGCTTGATTTGTTTATGGAGGGAATGGTATGATGGGATAGCCTAATTTTGGCAATTAATTGATCTTTGACTATTAGCAGTAAACAAAAATGATTAGGGGGCTGGAGCACATGACTTATGAGGAGAGGCTGAGGGAACTGGGATTATTTAGTCTGCAGAAGAGAAGAATGAGGGGGGATTTGATAGCTGCTTTCAACTACCTGAAAGGGGGTTCCAAAGAGGATGGATCTAGACTGTTCTCAGTAGTACCAGATGACAGAACAAGAAGTAATGGTCTCAAGTTGCAGTGGGGGAGGTGTAGGTTGGATATTAGGAAAATCTATTTCACTAGGAGGATGTTGAAGCACTGGAATGGGTTACCTAGGGAGGTGGTGGAATCTCCATCCTTAGAGGTTTTTAAGCCCCAGCTCGACAAAGCCCTGGCTGTGATGATTTAGTTGGGGATTGGTCCTGCTTTA
>NC_088791.1:346139726-346170946 GCF_011386835.1 Chrysemys picta bellii
TTCCTTAATCCTGCAAAAGGCATAGGATATAAATGACAGACTAGTTGTCTATTGAATAATGCTGGAAATGCTGACCAAAAATAATTAAATCTGATGAGGTGACTGGGCAAGAGGTGAAGATAAGAAATTTAAATGCAATGCAATGAATAAAGGGAAACCAGTAGAGGAGTACAAAGGAGGGGGAGAAAATTCAGCTAGGATGATAATTTTGAATAGATGGGGAGCAATGTGGAGATGCTAAAAAAAAAAGGATGCTGCAGTAGTCAAGAGGCTATAGATGACTTTTAGCTGTTACCACATATAGCAGTTCCTTAAAACTCAATTCCTACATTCATCCAGCATTACTCTCTTGCCTGGCAGCTGATGCTTGTTTCAAGAAAGCAGTACTGCAAGGCTTTACACTAAAAATACTTAAAGGAGAAATGCTATTGGTCAGAAACTGACTCTTTGAGTAGATTGTTCAGATAGATCCATCCTCCCCACTTCTTCAGAGTCTCTGATATGGATTCTGAAGAAGTGGAGGGAACTCTGTTCTGCAAATGAGCACATGCATGGCCTTAATGCTTCCTGCTTTCTAGAGGGCTTTCATTGTGGTGCCACCATCATATGTACCCTCAAGTGTGTAATTCTGTGTTAAGAAACCCTGAACAAAAACAGTTATTCACCATTAACCTTTCTTTTTGACTTGTAGCATGGATTCCACATTTAATAACCAGTCAGAACATAGGCTTTGCTAATGTGATCCTATTATCTAAAGTATATTTATTTTTGAACTTTTACAGATATGTATAAACAGGACATGTGTCAATATAACAATTCTGAATTACGATTGTAATTACTCAAAATGCAATAACAGAGGGGTAAGTAGTAAATATTTTAACATCCTCAGAATTTCAGAGTATAATATGTAGAACACTGAACTTAGTCTCTTAAAAGTGATGCCTCACCTTAGACTAATAATATTATTTGAGTTGGAGAAAACTTGAAAAGCAGTAATTAAAGTATTTTGAGGAGGGACTTTATCAACTATGTACCATCTGATGAAAAGCCCCACATGACACATGGTACAGTAAGATCTGCAAAATAGCCAGATCTCCTGACATTTGGGATTTTATTGCTAATAAATTATTTCTATATGTTGCATTTAGTCAGCTGGGGAGTCAGTGTAGAACAAGAAACTCTGGTGTTACATTCTCATAGCACAAGGTGAAGGTTCCTGGGGTCTTCAAGAATAGCCATAAGTGGAGCACATTACACTATGCATCTTGGAACTAACATGGATAGGATTTAGAGGGTTCCGCACTTCATTGATTCTGTAGGCCAAGTTCACTGCTTGCACAGTCTTGCATCCTTCTTTTAGAGCGTGAACTGCTACATAGGGGTAGGGGGAAAAAAACAAGCACCTGAGTCCAATTAAGTAGTCCCCTCAGAGGCTGATAGGTGTGGGAGGGGTCTAAACCTATATAAGCCAGACCCAGCTCATTCCAAAGAGGGAGAGAAAGGTGTGGTGACACCATGGTAGACTGGAATGTTGAATCAGTACTGTTGGAAATAATTTTTCTGATACATTTACTAAGATTCATCATGACTTAGCTTCTACACAAGTATTCCTTTATTAGGCCAGTTGGTGTTTGATTACATTCAAAACACAAATACCAGCATCTACACATTTATATTTCAGCAACAATACAGTTATAAGCATTGCCCAAATACACCGCTACCTTGATATAACGCGACCCAATATAACATGAATTCGGGTATAACACAGTAAAGCAGTGCTGGGGGAGAGGGGGACTGCGCACTCCGGTGGATCAAGGCAAGTTCAGTATAACGCGGTTTCACCTATAACGCGGTAAGATTTTTTGGCTCCTGAGGACAGCGTTATATTGAGGTAGAGGTGTATGCACAGTAGGATCAGGCTTGGGAGAAATATTTCTATCTTGGCATGACTGCAGAAGAATAAGAAAAAGCTGTGACAAAGGAACCCCTATCATTTTGCCTCTTATAACATTATAATAAGCAAGTGATGTCATTGCTGGTTATCAGCCTGATGAGGCAGTTTATGGCTGAACCCTGTCCTCTGAACCAGTTGAGACAAGATTAATGGCTGGACTCCCCCTCTCTTCCAGGTTTTTTTCTTTTCTTATTTTGCTGTATTTCTCCCTAGCTACTGGATTAAGCAGTTCTTTATAATAAATTAAGGAAGCGTATACAATCAATTATTTACTGCACCTGGTACCCAATTAACCATGTTTTCTTTATTTTTAAAGAATTATTTACTGTATCTGAACCCAAACCTTACATAAGATAACGCTAGCATTTCAAGGGTCACTATAAATTTAACACAAGCCTCCTTTCTTCTCATTTCAGCCTCTGCTCTCCTCATTCTTTTTTGTCACAAGCTTTGGGCCTATCACTGGCACTAACATCCAAATCAGTTTAAAACCATAGTTCACCAGGTCTATATTCCTACAAGTACCTAGGGAAAAACAGCTCCAGAAATGGTCAGGAGAAGAGACAAACACTAATTGGGGGAAATGATGGGGAAAAACTAAATATTCATACACCCCTTTTTAAATGTTAGTACATTAATGATCATCTGCCAAACCCCTTGGTCCAGGCGAGAATCCACCAGTCAGTCCACTTCTATTTCAGAAAGTCCCTGCAACACCCCCGCCTCTTCCCTCATACCAGGGGCTCTGTATTACCCCCCATACTGTACCTTCTCTGCCCCCGCCTCCTGTGGCAGGGGCTCTGAGAGTATTTCCTCTTTCTTCCCCCAACCCCTAAGGATCTTTTCCCCCACTGGGATGGAAGGGATGGAGAGACAGCTTGTTTCTTCTCTCTCCCCCAACAACAACCATGGAGCAGACTTTGGGGAGGCTGCACACAGAGAGGAAGGAAGAGAAATACTGTGTAGTTGTGTTTGGCCACTTCACTTTGCCTAACCAAAAACAGAGGTGATGTCTCCATCTGACAGCATAAGGTGATAAAAAACATTTTTCGCCATCATTATACCCTGGGATTACTTAGTTCACTGATGGATAGAGTAAAACCAATATTCCTCACAGAAGGGCATGAGGCTTGCAAATCTCTGATAACTAAAGTCCTTTCAGATTCTCAGATGAATGGTGCAAAATACTTAAATAGTTTTATTCCTTCTGAGTAGGTTTCTCATCCACATACAACCATCTCTCCCTTCTATATTATCTCTTGTTTTGTCCCCTAACAATTTTCATCCCTTCTTCAACAAGAAAATGATAGAACAGTAATTTCCCTTGCTTCCAGTGGCATGGCATTTCTAGATATACTTCATAGGAATGTTTACAAACTCTGTATTTTCTGGTAGTCGGATGACCAACTGCCCTTTTTCTGTCACTTTCTAACTGAAGAGATTGAATGGCTCCAGAGTGTCAGCAGAATGGCAAAACCTCAGGAAAAAAAAACTTGCTTTCTTCAGTAAGGCTTTGTCGCCACTCAGGGGCGGCTCCAGGCACCAGCACCCCAAGTGCGTGCCTGGTTAGCAAGCCGCGGGGGGTGCCCTGCCGGTCGCTGTGGGGGCGGTAGTCAGGGAGCCTTCAGTGGCATGCCTGTGGGAGGTCCGCTGGTCCCGCGGCTGCGGCGACAATTCGGTGGTGGGTACGCCGAAGCTGCGGGACCAGTGGACCTCCCACAGGCATGCCGCTGAATCCGCGGCACCAGGGACCTCCCACAGGCATGCCGCCGAAGGCAGCCTGCCTGCCGTGCTTGGGGCAGCAAAATACATAGAGCTGCCCCTGTCTACACTATCACCTTTGTTGGTAAAACTTTTGTTCGGGGAGTAAAAAAAACCACCCCCCTGACCGACATAAGTTTCACGAGCAAAAGCTCGTTTCAGAGCTCTCTCCTGCTGACATAGCACTGTCCAAACCAGCACATCTTCATAAATGTGGTTTATGAAATTCTAGTAACAAAAATTCAAGTTGTACCCTCGCTAAGAATCTTTCTTAAAACCCAGTTCCGCAGTATAAAAACCATCTGGCTGATTTCTAGGTTGACCGGAGGTCACCGTACCACTGAACATTAACCTGAGTTCAACCAATTTCTAACCAAGCTCTTTGCTCTAACACAAGGGGAGTCCAACCTTCTTATGTCCTTTAGGCACTACTGCCACGTAAATGTTAAATTATAACAACCAGCATTGTGTCCTGACCTCGATTTATGCTTACAAGTAGAAAACCTGTTTTATAATCCCATGGCTCCTCCTCTACCTTATATCAATCAATCAACCAACTCCTGCTTTCCAAATTGCATTCCTAGCACCAGATGGTGAAGTGCAAAAATAGAAACAATAGCATTTGCATGGCTGAAAATGGTGTTCAAGGCTTACAGGTTAATACAACCAGCTTCATGTGGCTCTGAGGGTAAAACATACTCCTCCAGGATAAGAATGCCCAGAACGCTACTTTTTATAGTACAGGCCAGAGAGAAGAAAGAAACCAACTCTGCCATATGCAATCTGCTGTTGCTTTCTTGCTCCCTATCTTTCCTCTTGAGGCTTGACACATGATTTCAGGAAGGGTTTCAATAACATTAAAATGTCTTTTATAAGAAATGAATAACTCTACACATTGGATTTTCTCATCTGAGGGGAAATATGCTCTATTGTGTACTCTATTTTAAAAGTCTTGATGATCCCTATAAGATTGGGTATGCAATTAATGTGTTAAACTTTGTCTTTCAGCTCCAAAACACAGCCCTATAGAAGTTAAACTAAAGGAGAACTGATTTAACTTTTAGAGAAGTTAGTTCCATTTTTTCTGTGTGGGTCAGCCACTAGATGACAAGATTGCACAAGAATAAACCACAGTCAATACATTAACTCCTCCTGCCAAAGATGCAGACTCGGGATAACTAGTTATCTTGGTGCTCATATCAAGAGACTTAGAGAAACGTAAAGTAGCAGCTAAGAAACACCATTCTGTCTTTTATTTAGTATGTGATTCCATATAGTACAGGGCAGTTAGAATGTACAAAGAGTTCAGGAAGGCCGTCTTTTAATCAAATTACTCATTTGGTTCATGTTATTTATACCCTTATTCTATTTCAGATATGCAACAATAAGAAAAACTGCCATTGTAATTTTGGTTGGGCCCCTCCAGACTGTAAATTAAAAGGATTTGGAGGAAGTGTTTCCAGTGGGCCCCCTCCACCTACCAATAGTAAGTGCTGTGAAAAACTAAGCAGTTTATATTTTAGCCTGTTTTTTAGTCTAAAGCCAGGAATCTGTAAACTGTATTCTAATGTGGTCCTTGCAGCTGTCACCCACGCTTTTGTCACATCCAGGCTATGCTACATCAATGTGTCAAGTATCAGGGGGTAGCCGTGTTAGTCTGTATCTACAAAAACAACAAGGAGTCTGGTGGCACCTTAAAGACTAACAGATTTATTTGGGCATAAGCTTTCGTGAGTAAAAACCTCACTTCTTCTACAGATGCATCTGTAACTTTCACTCTATGCATCCGAAGAAGTGAGGTTTTTACTCACGAAAGCTTATGCCCAAATAAATCTGTTAGTCTTTAAGGTGCCACCAGACTCCTTGTTGTGTTTGTGTTTGTTTTTACAGCAATGTGGTCAGCTTGGAGCTGCCCTTGAAAGGAGCTGGAAGTCATTTCTTATAGAACACTCAAAAGGCCTGATTCTGATATCCTTATTCATACCAAGTATAGCCCGATCCATAGATTATATATTAATTATATTGATTACTTAAGAATTCTCAGTTATTACTCTGAGATTTGACAGGTTCTTGTCCCAAGATCAGGCCCAGTATTATTAAAATTACTGTATAGATGGGAGCTCCAATGTGCACAGTTGTAAAACTCGCACTGTAGGAACCCTTCTACAATAGTTTATTAATACATTTAGCAAAGTCACAAACACTCGAACCCAGTAAAGTGGGTAGAGATAATACAGAATGTACATCTGAACATCCATATACTCACACCATCCCTGGCAGAACAATCTGAAATATTAGCCATTATCTTCCTCATCACCATCACCTTCCTCATCATCTCCAGTGGCCATCATCCTGGCACCTCCCAAGGGCTACATCTCTCTCTCCTCCCACACACAGACCTGAATGCATCTTTTATAATATGTTACACTGACACCACTATGTCTAATGCTTATTCAATAGGGGTTTCTCCCCTCTTCCTTATTTGTATTTCTTCATCCTACTAATGTTAAGTTTCCCTCCTCCTATAGGTAGTATATGAATGATCTCAACTTATTATGATATACATCAGTTCGTTGCTATAGCACTCTTGTGGTCTGATATCTGTGGAGGTTCTATCCAAAAAACAGTGTTAGCTCGTGTTTCTTTGGTTGGCTGGTGTCGTTATGGACAAAATTTCTCCTTACAAACCCTATTTCTAGTTCCCCAAAACTTAGGGGTGACCGTTAGGCCATTTATCTGTGCCACAGTACATAGGCCTCAAGCCTTAAGCTAACTGCTGAAGCCAATGTCTTAGGCTTGGTCTACACTACCCCCCCTAATTCGAACTAAGGTACGCAACTTCAGCTACGTGAATAACGTAGCTGAAGTTCGAAGTACCTTAGTTCGAATTAGTTCAAACTTACCTTGGTCCACACTCGGCAGGCAGGCTCCCCCGTCGACTCCGCGGTACTCCTCTCGGCGAGCTGGAGTACCGCAGTCGACGGCGAGCACTTCCGGGTTCGACTTATCGCGTCCAGACTAGACGCGATAAGTCGAACCCAGAAGTTCGATTTCCAGCCGTCGGACTTGCGGGTAAGTGTAGCCAAGGCCTTATAGGTTACAGGCCTCTAGGTTTCTTGCATTACTGCCAAATAAAATAAATGCTAAAGCTAGCCCCTTGGGCAACACAAGTAGCACTTTACTTCACAAATGGATCATTAGGATCTTGTGGAGTTCAGGTACTATTTATCATGAATAAGTGTATCAGAATAAATAGACCCTAAATAGACAACAGAGGCAAAAGAGTAGTGGAAAGAAAGTGATGCACTTTTTTCTACCTAACTCAGTGGCCCCTATTATGCTCCTACCCCGCCCCCTTGAATTTTTCTTCTTCCTTATGTAGAATTTCTTTGTCTTACCATAAGCCTAAATCCTCCAGTCCTAGTTGTCACCCATTCCTTTTAACTGGTTATTACTTTCCAATTTTTATAAACTCACTGAATTCCCATATCTCCCCAATTCTTCAAGTGATTCTCCACATATAGTCCACATCTGGGGTGCATCTGGGGTAGGAAGGGCTGTTTCAGGTTGTTGAGAATCAAGTAATTTCATCTTAAAAATGACTCAAATTTTATAGTTTAGAGTCATAAAAAATAATAGGCCAAATCTTAATAAATGTTTCTCTCTTAATGCCAATTCAGGGACTTGAGTCCCACTGTTTTATTCACATGAGGTTCTTTGCCAGGCCTTAGCAGATATAACAACTAAAGACAAGCAAAATAATCATAATTATTAACTATGACTATTATTAAAGAAAGGAAAAAAATAAAACCAAATCAGAACACAAACAATAAACATAGGTTACTTCAGGTACAATCTTGTCTATATGTCTCTCTCTGGAGAGCTTTTGACAGCGATTACATCTTTTCAGAGTTGGTCTATTCTTGGAGGGAACCAAAGTACCTTATTCCTCAAAATTGGTAGTGAGCCTTTTCTTAGTGTATCAAAGATAATAAAACAGTTTATAGATGGGCAAAATACTTTTGTTTAAGGGCAGGTGAGCCCTGTTTGAGTTATCAGTAATAACATAACAGGTTATAAATGGGCAAAGGTGAATAATCTTAACTAGGTCCTATGAAATTAAAGAAACTATTTAAATTAGTTACTCAAAAGAAGTCATTCAAGGACCTACATTGAAAGAGGCAAATCAATGAATATCAGAAATCTTAAATCCAAATTAAATAACATTATTTCTCTCTGTTTTATCAATGTTAACTTATGTCTCCTGTCCAGGAATACATAGGTACCACTGTGCCTCAGTTGGTCACAGCTGAGAATATCAGATTCAGGACAAACTGCTGAGAAATAGGGCAGACTCACCCCAAAATGGTGATTATTCTACTATTAGATATATCAACCCTGTGACCAAAGTAAATTTATGTCGCACCACATTGGTTAACAAGAAGTCAAAATCCAGTTTACTTAGGCATTCTAGCCCTTATTTCACCACACAGACACTGTACTTTATGATGGGTGATTGTTGAAAACCAATTTCATCTCATATAGGGTCCTTCTAATCCCAAGAGATCAGCCACTTAGCCAGGTCAATATCCCAATAATCACTATGCTACCAATCCTTTAGTAACTGAAATCTAAACATTTATTAATAAAATAAAAGTTTTAAAGGGGTTAATAGAACATATACATACAATAATTGCAATATTGTTATATCAGGTTTGTAGCAGTAATGTTATAGACTAGGGATCGGCAACCTTTGGCCCGCGGCCCGCCAGAGTAAGTCCCCTGGCGGGCCGAGCTGGTTTGTTTACCTGGCACGTCCACAGGTTCGGCCAAACTCAGCTCACACTGTCCGCGGTTCTCCTGTCCAGGCCAATGGGGGATGCGGGAAGTGGCGTGTGCCGAGGGATGTGATGGCTGCTCCTTCCTGCAGTCTCCATTAGAATCACAGAATATCAGGGTTGGAAGGGACCTCAGGAGGTATCTAGTCCAACCCCCTGCTCAGAGCAGGACCAATTCCCAACTAAATCATCCCAGCCAGGGCTTTGTCAAGCCTGACGTTAAAAACCTCTAAGGATGGAGATTCCACTACCTGCCTAGGTAACCCATTCCAGTGCTTCACCATCCTCCCAGTGAAAAAGTTGTTCCTAATATCCAATCTAAACTTCCCCCACTGCAACTTGAGACCATTACTCCTTGTTCTGTCATCTGGTACCACTGAGAACAGCCTAGATCCATCCTCTTTGGAACGCCCTTTCAGGTAGTTGAAAGCAGCTATCAAATCCCCCTCATTCTTCTCTGGTGCAGACTAAACAATCCCAGTTTCCTCAGCCTCTCCTCATAACTCATGTGCTCCAGCCCCTTAATCATTTTTGTTGCCCTCCGCTGGACTTTTTCCAATTTTTCCACATCCTTCTTGTAGTGTGGGGCCCAAAACTGGACACAGTAGTCCAATGAGGCCTTACCAATGTCGAATAGAGGGGAATGATCACATCCCTCAATCCACTGCCAATGCCCCTACTTATACAGCCCAAAATGCTGTTAGATCCTTTTCTGGAGAACTGCTGCCTAGCCATTTGGTCCCTAATCTGTAGTAGTGCATGGGATTCTTCCGTCCTAAGTGCAGGACTCTGCATTTGTCCTTGTTGAACCTCATCAGGTTGCTTTTGGCCCAATCCTCTAATTTGTCTAGGTCCTTCTGTATACTATCCCTACCCTCCAGCGTATCTACCACTCCTCCCAGTTTAGTGTCATCTGCAAACTTGCTGAGAGTGCACTCCACGACATCCTCCAGATCATTAATGAAGATATTGAACAAAACCGGCTCCAGGACCGACCCTTGGGGCACTCCTCTTGATACTGGCTGCCAACTAGACATGGAGCCATTGATCACTACCCGTTGAGCCTGATGATCTAGCCAGCTTTCTATCCACCTTATAGTCCATTCATCCAGTAAAGTCTCTCTGGTAACTTTCAAAAGATTGGAAGGGCCTCAGTCCATAGTTCAATATGCTGCTTTTAGTTGTAAATCCAGAGAATCAGGGTAGGAAAGAGGCAAAATGGAGTCATCACGAGGGTCTTTTATATTTTTTGCCATGTGTCTGAAAATGTTATGTTTCAAACAAAGCTCACAGCCCCCTTTGTGGAAAGTTACTGCCACAAGATGGAGTCCAGGATCACATGAGCCTATCACATGTCCTTACATGGCTTGATGACTCACAGGGGGTAGCCGTTTGGAGGCTGAGGCATCCGCCAGAAGATCTATGTGGAAGGAATGAGTTTCTTCTATGGCCCATTGTGAGAGCTAAGTGTCTTTAATGGGCCATCAACACAAAGCTGTCTAGCCTTAATGTACATCTTATCTGGTGGGTGTTATTCAGAAATACAGCGCATATGTAAGATAACAGTGCATAGCCAATATTCATAGCTTCATATACAAAAATGATACATGCGTATAATCAGGATAATCATACTTAGAAAATCACAACTTTCCACTGACACCTTACATGACATGCTTTGTACAAGATTTGTTGCAGTTTTCTAACAGTGGCAATATCAATGATATAGATGGTCATATTTTAATCATACAGCATCACAATAGGCTAAATAATTTGGTTTAATGGAAGCTGTTCTATCTTAACTGACAATAGAATTTCAGTGTTTTCAGTGTTGTAGCCATGTTGGTCCCAGGATATTAGAGAGACAAGATGGGTTGGTGAAAGAGACAAGTGGGCTGCTTCTCCTCTAATGGTCCCTTAGAATATGTGTTAACTACGTATGCTAAACAATCTGTTCCACCTTGTATTTAGCTGTGACACTCTAAGTACTACCTTTCTGAAGACCTGAAGAAGTCTTAACTGAAAAGCTTGTCTCTTTCACCCACAGAAGTTGGTCCAATACAAGGTATTACCTCACAAGGTATTACCTCACACATCTTGTCTATTAGCATTTCAGTACCATTAAAATAATTACAAGAAAAAAATTACATTTAATCTCTTGGCAGGGCTTTCATTTCACCATACATGTTGAACTTTTGATGTTGTTGTCATCTGAACTGGAAGGTTGCTTCTTTTTGATGCTACTCTTTGGTTGTTCCTGTAGAGAGAGCTAAGCAGAGATGGGAGGCTACAGTGAATGCTGTAAATTTGAGGATAGGAGCAGAGAGAGAGTTTGCTCATTTCAGAGGGTTTTTACACCCTTCTCTTTCCATACCTTCATGGAAGGGGGAAAACACCTCTTTCAGGCTTGACTGGATTCAAAAGGTTTGCTTGTCATCCTTTCATTGGCTCAACACTTTCATTGTTTGATCTTGGGAACAGTTTCAACTAGTGAATGGTGATCTGCTACTACTTGCGCAGTAGGATTTAAATTTTTCCTGAACTTGATTATTGCTGCTTCTTAACAGTCTTTGGAGAGGTGGCTCATATATTTCTGATTTTAGTAAGGAAATTGCTTAATATTTGAGATTGCTATTAATTGGGTAATTAATTCATTTTTGTTTAAGTGTTCTGCTCATCCCAGTTACGGTACTGCCTCTTGGAACTCAACAGTAGAACCTTCTTCAAGCAGTGCCTGATAGAGCACACGTGTCTCCACTCCTGCCCCTCCCCTTGGTGTCCTCAGGGTGAGACTATATCAGAGGGCACTGTGTTCTCTACCACCTCAGTTCCTTCCAGCCACCAAACAGAAGTAAACTGCTCCTGTCCTTTGGATCCAGGCTTTTCTCTGTTTATAGTGCCTTGTTAGTTTATAGTTGTTGTTCTTAGTGTAGTTTTTAGTATAAAGTAGTTTTAAGTATAGAATAATAGAGAGAGTGTAATATACAATCAGTTCCTTGTGTTATGGCAGAACCATAGAAGAAGAGTATGGGCTTTAAGAGATGTGCTTCATGCCCTGCTGTTTTTCCAGTATCAGAAGAACACATGAGGAGTCTTCAGTGTTTTGAAGAAGGGCATTCTCCCTCTGGGTGTTCCATTGGCTGAACTTCCACTCCCAGAGCATGCAAGGACAGGCAGACCAGTTGCTGCTTAAGGAGACCTTGTCGTCTGAGCCATCCAGTTCCTGGGGTTCATCAGAAAGGAAAACTAAGAAGTCTGACTTGGTTCCAGTGGCTTCTTCTAGCAATAGAGAGTTCTAATTCATCGGGATCTTTGTCAATGCTCATTTCCAATTCTTTGGCTAAAGCTGCCAGGGCTTCAAAGGCACTGGAGATAGAAAAGGGCTGTTGACCTGTCAGGGAACCTAAAGCTATGTTGATTCTGGCTGTATCAGTTCCAAAGAAGCAAAAGCTGAGGGAGAAGATGGGAACTGTTAGCAGTGCTAGATCCCACTAGTCAGACTTATCGGATCTGTCTGACAGTATTTGACATCCTTGGAGCTATCTCCATGAACAGGTCACTCCCTATTTTGGATGATCTTTTGCAACCTGCTAAAGTAACATAGTCAACTCTTGCTTTTTGTCAGACGTTTCCAAGAAAAGTGGACAAACTGTATCAGGTTTTCAGGAAGGTCTTGTTATTTTCTCGTCTATCCTGTACCAAATTTGCTGGTGGTGGCTGCTGATAGTAACAGGTTTAGGTCTGGCCAAACTCACTTTACCACTGTGGATAGAGAGGGGAGGAAGATTGATGCAGTTGGGAGAGAGGATTTCTGGTCCTTTTTCTGTGGGAATTAGAGTAGCTAATTAACAGTCAGTGATGGCCAGTTACCATTTCCATCTATGGGAAAGAATGGCATTTTTTGTTAGAGTTGCCAGAGGATAAAAGAAGACTGACTAATGCTATTCTGGCAGAAGAACAGAACATGGCAAAGCCCTCAGGGCATTATTTGGTGCTTCAGATTCTTCTGCCAGAGCTTTGGCATCTGCAGTCTGTTTGAGGTGGTATGCTTGGCTCTGTCATCTTCCTTGGCTGAGGATACTAAAGTTCTTTATTTTATTTATCTATTAAAGAAGTCTTCATTATTGCTAAAATATCAACCAGGAGGGTGAGTGAACTGCAAGCCCCCATGGCTGATCTACCATTTACAATTTTGCATAAAGATAAGGTGGTTCTTAAACCTGATTTCAGGTTTCTACCAAAAAGAATGTCTGAATTTCATATCAATCAGACAGTTAATTTACTGTTTTTCCCACAACACCTCAGGATAATAAAGTGGAGTTTGCATTACATACCTTAGATGCTTGATGGACATTTGACTCAGAACCAGTTTTATGAAGTCATATACACTGTTTGTTTGTTTCTTACACAAAGAATCATGTGAGTCATAGCATGTCTGCTCATACTGTTTCCAGATGAGTTAAACAGGGCATCATTCAGTGTTACAAATTAGCAGAAATCCCTTCGCCTCCCATTGTATGGTCTCATTCTACTAGTGCAGTAGCAGCATCTTATGCTTGTCTTAAACATGTTCCTGTTAGGGAAATGTTCAAAACTGCTACTTGGAACTCAGTGCATACATTCACTAAACATTATGCCCTGGATCCAGCTTCTAAGTAGATGACAAATCTGGCAGAGAGGTGTTAATATTGTCATTTACTTAGGACTCTGTTCCCACCCCTGAGGGTTTTTCAGCACTGCTTGTCAAACTACCCATAAGTGGGAATATTCAGAGCCACTCAAAGAAGAAATGAAGGTTACTTACTTGTAACCAGAGTTCTTCAAGATGATTCTGCATATTCATGGTGCCCACTCGCCTTCCCCTGTTTCTCAGATTCCTATTATAGTTTTCTGGGTTAGCGGTAGAAGGAACTGAGGCAATAGAGGGCACCGCACCCCTTATCTAGCGTCACCCTTGGTATGTTTGGAGACAAAGAGGGGAGGGGCAAGAGTGGGCACACACATACTCTAACAGACACTGCCTAGAGAAGGTTCTAGTGTTTGGTGCCATCAGGCAATACATTACCCATTAATGTGAATGTGCAGAGTCATCTTGAAGAAATCCAGTTACAAGTAAGTATCAGGGGGTAGCCGTGTTAGTCTGTATCTGCAAAAACAACAAGGAGTCTGGTGGCACCTTAAAGACTAACAGATTTATTTGGGCATAAGCTTTTGTGGGTAAAAACCTCACTTCTTCAGATGCAATCTGAAGCTTATGCCCAAATAAATCTGTTAGTCTTTAAGGTGTCACCAGACTCCTTGTTTGTAGTTACAAGTAAGTAACCTTCAGTTATATTTTATACTCAGATGGCTTCTTGCATTAGTTACCAGTTGTAGTATTAAATGACCTTGCTATATTTGTACATAATATATCTCCTAATCACATAACAATTGTAAGAGGTTTTTTCAGTTATATAAATGAAAAGAGTAAGGAAGGATAAAATAGGGCTTCTGTGCAGTGTGAATGGGATAGAGATTATAGATAATCTAGATGTGATTTAAAAACTAAATGAACACTTTGCCTCTGTTTTCAGTAGGGATGATAATATAGAATATCAGCATGAAAACAGGATGGGTGATGGAAATGAGTATATAGAAATGGAAATTCCCACATCTGAGATGGAAGTTGTGCATTTACATTTCTTTTTAAAGCAAATTAGTAAATCTGTATTTGCACTAACATTTCACCTCAGTTCAAACCTGATTCAGGTCACAAATGAGTTTTGGGATCTTAGGATGATCCATGGAAATATGTTCATCTCATATAACAATGTAAAGGTGTGTATAACAGAATGTAAAGAACATAATGTGCTCAAAATGGGGGGACTGGATAATCTGCATCCCAGAATACCAAAAGAACTGGCACATGAGATAAATTAATCAAAAATCCTTACTCCTAGACTAGCAACCTGGGGGTAGTATTGTGTGAGTGGAGAATAGCTGACTATATATATATAACAAAGGGGGGAAAACTGATCTGGGCAACTACAGCCCCTTTAGTCTGACCTTACTAGTATGCAATTTTTTACAACACATTAAAGGAAAGAATAATTAAATTCATGGAGGCAGATGGAATATGGGTGGTTTTGATAGATATGCTCTTGTTCAAAATGAATTATTTTTGGAAAGTTATATGGCTTGTGTTATACAGGAGTTTAGAGCAGATGATCTCAGTAGTCCCTTCTGGCCTTGGAGACTATGAATCTATTACAAGAACTGTAAATTCTTCTTCAGATGATTGGCCCTATTGTATTGAGGGGGTTGGAGAATTTAAAAGTAGTGTCTGTTAGTCCGCTCATGCTGTACTTTTGGGTCAGGTGACTATAGGGGACAAATGTAAAGCTACAGCCTTGTCATCGGTGCATGCTATATCTCAATAATCCAGAAAATATGCTAAATTTGGATGAGCAGTGGTACAGTCCTTATTCAGGCAGACTCCAAAACCCTCCTCCTTTCTGAACAGCTTGTGAGTTATCTGAAGTGAAATGGACATGTTCAACCACTCGAAGAAGAAAAAATAAGGTTATTAATCGGTTGTGTAACTGTTCTTTGAGATGTTACAATTTAGATGGGGCTACTATAAGGTGGGTGCATAACTGGCTGGATAACCGTACTCAGAGAGTTGTTATTAATGGTTCCCAATCCTGCTGGAAAAGTATAACAAGTGGGCTTCCGCAGCGATCTGTTTTGGGACCGGCTCTGTTCAATATCTTCATCAACGACTTAGATATTGGCATAGAAAGTACGCTTATTAAGTTTGCAGATGATACCAAACTGGGAGGGATTGCAACTGCTTTGGAGGACAGTGTCATAATTCAAAATGATCTGAACAAATTGGAGAAATGGTCTGAGGTAAACAGGATGAAGTTTAACAAAGACAAATGCAAAAAGTGCTCCACTTAGGAAGGAAAAATCAGTTTCACACATACAGAATGGGAAGAGACTGTCTAGGAAAGAGTACAGCAGAAAGGGATCTAGGGGTTATAGTGGACCACAAGCTAAATAAGAGTCAACAGTGTGATGCTGTTGCAAAAAAAGCAAACGTGATTCTGGGATGTATTAACAGGTGTGTTGTGAGCAAGACACGAGAAGTCATTCTTCCACTCTACTCTGCGCTGGTTAGGCCTCAACTAGAGTATTGTGTCCAGTTCTGGGCACTGCATTTCAAGAAAGATGTGGAGAAATTGGAGAGGGTCCAGAGAAGAGCAAGAAGAATGATTAAAGGTCTTGAGAATGTGACCTATGAAGGAAGGCTGAAAGAACTGGGTTTGTCTAGTTTGGAAAAGAGAAGACATGATAGCAGTTTTCAGGTATCTAAAAGGGTGTCATAAAGAGGAGGGAGAAAACTTGTTCACCTTAGCCTCTAAGGATAGAACAAGAAGCAATGGGCTTAAACTGCAGCAAGGGAGGTTTAGGTTGGACATTAGGAAAAAGTTCCTAACTGTCAGGATGGTTAAACACTGGAATAAATTGCCTAGGGAGGTTGTGGAATCTCCATCTCTGGAGATATTTAAGAGTAGGTTAGATAAAGGTCTATCAGGGATGGTCTAGACAGTATTTGGTCCTGCCATGAGGGCAGGGGACTGGACTCGATGACCTCTCGAGGTCCCTTCCAGTCCTAGAATCTATGAATCTATGTGTTGCACATATCCATTTCATGCCTCCCCTCCCCCTGCCCATTCTCTCTCTATCACAGTCTTTTTTTCTGGTAAGTGAAAGGGGGCTAAGGCGGCTCCATCCTTTTATACCCTGAGCTAGCAACATGAGCAAATGGGGGGCACAAGTGCCACCCCAGTGTGAAAAACATCTTAGGGTTCAGGACACTGGGCACACATACACCTGAACTGGAGTGGACATGTACAACAGATCTCAAAGAACAACACTTACAGAACAGATTAGTAACGGCTTTTCCTCTGCCTGTGGCATACACACTACTTTAATATCCTGAGGCCTATAATACTTTGGTCTAATTCTGGTTGTTGGGTTTGGTATGGGGATGGCAAGTGGTGTTACTGTCCTGTGATATACAGGAGGTCATATTGGATGATCTGGTGGTCTCTTTTGGCCTGAAACTCTAAACTCTGTGAGCTGCTTATTTTGCCTTGCCGAGAGGCACATCCCCGATAGATGCACTATCTGCCATTCTGTTTCTAAAAGAACAGAGAAGGCAAGAGAGTTTCACAGTAATTATTCCTCTTAGAGAAGTTGGGAAGGGACTCCTCTGATCTGGAGAAAAAAGACTCTGCTAGGCCTGAGACCAGCAAAACAGTGCTTCTATGAGCTCTTACTCAACTCTGAACTCCCAGGCTCACTATACTAAGAAGGCAACAGCTGAGACCAGCAAAACAGCTGAGTCATCTGAGAGGGGTAGGAAAGAATACTGCTCCTCTGGACAGCACAAATCAAAGTTAGTTCGTGTCCCAGAATGAGTCATTCTGATGTCCTCAGAGAGACGTCACCAAGCAATGGTGCTGTCTCATGTGGAGCTCTGCACTTTGCCTGGTACCAACTGCAATGCACTTGGTACTGGTAACCTAGGCACCCATGATTCCAGTGCCGATAACTGCGCTACAGTTGTTCTTGGTATCAACCTTCTCAGCACTGAAGTCATTTTCAGTACCAAATGAACTAACAGTGACTGTTCAGTCTAAATGACTGCTACTGTCTTTGGTGCTGCGAGCACCACCTATGGTACCAACCGCTAATACCCTCATAGTCCCAACTGTTTCTTTGAAACCTGTAAGAGCAGAGTCCATAGCTCAGGTTTGAACCCTGTCAAAGTAGCTCCACCTTCAGAAAAGGAATATTCTTTCTCATCCTCAACTTCTGAGTAGAGCAGTGAGGCATCCCACACACACTTACCAGTAACCTGTTCCGATGATCTTTACTGGCTGGACATGCCCCTTTATTACACTCATAGACCTAGACGATCTAGGGATGAGTATTCTCCCCCGTACCCAACCCCGTGATCCCAGGCCCTTGCCCATAGTAGACTCAATCTTGGTGGTACAGGGTCCCTTGGGGCATTCAGACTGCAAGAAACCCAGCTTCAAGTGTTCCTTCCAAGACTAGGTATCTCTCCTGTCTGAGATCCCTTAGGATTATGCAAGAGGCCCTGGCAGCCATCAGTCACCCTGTGTAGCAGCAGGATCATAAAGCAAGGACGAGCACCTGCAATATTTGGAGCAGCTATCGTCTTCTCCTCATGAGACAAAGCAATAATGCCCATTACTTCTACACAGCCTCCTGATGCTCCAGGAATTTCTATGCTGAATGGCAGATAGTGTTGAGATGCTGTAGAAGCAGTGCAGGAAAACTCACACAAGCTATGTGATATCCTGCACACATCAGTACCTGGAGAATTGGCCATGTCAATTAATGTGGGAGTATCGGTACCAGCAAAACATGTCAGTTAGACACGAGCATCTGTGGTACTTACCTTCAAAACAGCACATAGCTACCAGATACCTGCATCTGGCTTTAAATATTTTTATACACATCAAATCCCAGGGTCTTTGATTGTAGATGCTGTGCATGAGAATTCCAGGCAACAAGGACCACCAATAATAACACCAAGAGACAAGGTTGGATTTATTTGGCAAAAGAAGTTACTCAGGAGCAAGTTTCCGAATCCATGTCACCAACTATCAGGCTTTATTAGTTAAATACTATTATTTAAATTGGAACAAAGTATGTAATTTTATTCATAAACTTCCTCAAAACATCAGGAAAGAATTGAGGTCTATTGTCTCCAACTGTTAACTTCACATTAGATGCCTTGGATACAGAATGAGATCTATAGCCATATCTATCACCATATGCGGTGCTTCATGGCGGCTGTCTTCAGGATACCTAAAGTACAAACAACTATTGGGGCCTTTTCCTTTAAAGTCTGTAACCTGTTTTATATCAAGACAGACAAATCCCTGCACTCATTGAAAGAGCCACTATGGGAGTCTACTTGCTGGCACCTTGGAGAAAACAGGCCTGGCCTCAGAATTATTTCAAGCAGAGAGCACCTGTCTACTATTAGAGTCAGTACAGACCCTTGGAACCACTGAGGACAAGGCAGAGGTTCCAACAAAGAAGACCCTCTGTCTCTTCTTCATCTGCTACTCAACCCTGAGTCCACCTTTAAAAAAAAAGATGCCTTGGTCAAGAGCCAGTTGCAGTCTCTAAAGGATCTGTACCCTTCTACCCCATCACCCCACCCTCCCTTCCATCCCCATGCCCATTGCAAATTGACTGTTTTATTTTCAGGAGGACTGGAACCACATCCCCTCAGAACACTGGCTCTTACAGATCATCTAAATGGGGTATTCCATACTGTTTCAGCGCCTTCCTACTTCCCATTCCCTTCCCTGGCCTTCTTCAGGGACCCTTCTGATAAGAGACTGATACAGCAGGAAGTGGACTCCCTTCTCAAATCTCAGAGCAGTGAAGAAGTGCCTTGAGTTCAGAGAGCAGAAGTTTTGTTCATGGAGCTCCTCTATTCCCTGCTTTTCTCTTTTAGTGCCAATCTCCTTATGGGTTTTGAAGGACAGGCCTGGGTTCTTCTGGATCCTGGCTCCAGCTCAGCAGAGTGTAAATTTCTAATTTTCTTCCCATATTTATTTGGCAGTGTCTCCACTCGCCTCACTCCTTCCTAGCAGGGTCACCAGGGCAGCTTGGAAGGAAAATTCTAACCACAGGGTAACCCACACTTCCTTGCCAGATAGTTGGAGACTCCCAAGAAATAAAACAAACACGCACAATATGTTCAATGCAGTAATTATATTAAACAGGAAGTAATTATAATGTACCTCTCAGGGGCATCGGTGCCCTGGCTATAATACCTGTGAATTTCCCATGTCATGTGACCTGATATAGTAAACATAAAAATTAGTGTCCCAAATTTAATAGGCAGCAAGTAATAAAAGCTCCAACCCCTTACTCCTGGCTTGAGGGGACAGTTCAGGGAGCAGGGGGTTTCCAGAACAATTTCTCTGACCATCTAAAAGATGGTGCACTCAAAACTCCGTGAACGATCCTCATTTCAGAAATGTGTCTGGACTCCTTAGTTAGTGCAGAGGGGCTGTTGATCACTACTGGCAGGCGTCCCCTTCAAGCAGAAGTCATGCTGCTTCCATTCCCAGGATATCCCCTCACCAAAGGCTCTGACGTAAATTAAGTTGTCACGGGATAAAAGGGAAGGTCCTTTCATGGACTGAGAACTGGTTAAAAGACAGGGAACAAAGGGTAGGAATTAATGGTAAATTTTCAGAATGGAGAGGGGTAACTAGTGGTGTTCCCCAACGGTCAGTCCTAGAACCAATCCTATTCAACTTATTCATAAATGATCTGGAGAAAGGAGTAAGAAGTGAGGTGGCAAAGTTTGCAGATGATACTAAACTGCTCAAGATAGTTAAGACCAAAGCAGACTGTGAAGATCTCACAAAACTAAGTGATTGGGCAACAAAATGGCAAATGAAATTTAATGTGGATAAATGTAAAGTAATGCACATTGGGAAAAATAACCCCAACTATACATACAATATGAGAGGGGCTAATTTAGCTACAACAAATTAGGAAAAAGATCTTGGAGTCATCGTGGATAGTTCTCTGAAGATGTCCACGCAGTGTGCGGAGGCGGTCAAAAGAGCAAACACGATGTTAAGAATCATAAAAAAGGGGATAGAGAATAAGATGGAGAATATATTATTGCCCTTATATAAATCGATGGTACGCCCACATCTTGAATACTGCATACAGATGTGGTCGCCTCATCTCAAAAAAAATATACTGGCACTAGAAAAGGTTCAGAGAAGGGCAACTAAAATGAGTAGGGGTTTGGAACGGGTCCCATATGAGGAGAGATTAATGAGGCTAGGACTTTTCAGCTTGGAAAAGAGGAGACTAAGGGGGGATATGAGAGAGATATATAAAATTATGAGTGATGTGGAGAAAGTAGATAAGGAAATGTTATTTACTTATTCCCATAATACAAGAACTAGGGGTCACCAAATGAAGTTAGTAGGCAGCAGGTTTAAAACAAATAAAAGGAAATTCTTCACACAGCGCACAGTCAACTTGTGGAACTCCTTACCTGAGGAGGTTGTGAAGGCTAGGACTATAACAGGGTTTAAAAGAGAACTGGATAAATTCATGGCGGTTAAGTCCATTAATGGCTATTAGCCAGGATGGGTAAGGAATGGTGTCCCTAGCCTCTGTTTGTCAGAGGGTGGAGATGGATGGAAGGAGAGAGATCACTTGATCAATACCTGTTAGGTTCACTCCCTCTGGGGCACCTGGCATTGGCCACTGTCAGTAGACAGGATACTGGGCTAGATGTACCTTTGGTCTGACCCAGTACAGCCGTTCTTATGTTCTAATGCAGGGTTCAAAGTTCTGATTACAATAACTATACTAAAATCCTAACTTTAGCCTCCTACCCTAGTGCTCAGACACGCTCACAGCAGGTGCTCAACCCTGGACTAGCAGCCAGAGAAAAGCTTACAATGTGGTGATTGATTTTAACTAGGGAGCTGAAGCACTAACTCAGCCTGGCTGGGTGTGGGGTTTTCCCAATAAAATTCTTTAAACTGGGACTCACCTTGAAGAGGGAATGGACCGAGCTGAGGGATGCTGCTACCCGGTTCCAGGTGGCCAGTTCTCAAAGGAAATCCTGCATGCAGGCCTGCGACTCACCAGCTCACCACACAGCAAGTCCTTCGCTTTCTGTGGCTGGCTCCAAAGTACTCCAGAATGGCTTCTCCCCTCTCTTAGTGTTCCCAGGGTGGACATCTCACTTCCTATTGGTCAAACTAGCTCTTTCACTTGTCAATCATTTGACTTTGCCTGCCCACCCCCCACTTCTCTCAGGCAATGCTCCTCCTCTGAGCTGGCTCAACTCTAATCCTTCCCAGAGCCAACAGGGGCCCCTGTCGCTGTAAAGTGTCTCTCCTCTCTTCCTCTTGGTTGCCTAGTAGACTCTGATTCTGCCCTGGGTTTCCCCTTCCTCCCAGCGATAGCATGGCTCTCCCTGAGTTACAAGCACACAGAGCCCCGGGAACCTAAGGGTAACCTTGGGGTTACATTCACAGTATTTTCCAGTCCTGGGGAAGAAGCGGGGTTGGCATCTACTCCTGCACTTAGATGGCTAAGTGCCTTCACCCACCATTTCAAGTTCAGAATGGTATCCCTAGCCTGTCCTCATGACTGGCTTATCCTCAAACCCTGGAGAAAGAGTCTGTCTCAGAATTCTTAGTCTCATGCTCCCCTGTATATATGTAACACAGCATGCCAGCTTTTACCTGTGCTGCATGCAAGGGTCATCAAAATTGGAAAATTGTTATATCTATTCAACAGACATTGACACGAGGGTGCAGGTCTGCCAAGAAGTCCTCTCTCATCATTATCTTAGTGGAAGGATCTTCTCCAGATATGCAAAGGAGTACCATTTTCTCCACCTCTACCTACCAAGAAGCTGGTGATGGATGCTCCCGCACTTGGCTGGGGAGCTCACCTGGACCACGTTCAGACGCAAACCCACTAGATTCCTGAAGAAACTCACTTTCACATAAATGTGCTAGAGCTATTCGTCTAACCTTCCCAGAATTTTTCCCCATGCTATGAGAACTGACAGTCTAGTCCCTGACTATTCCCTATTTGAGGCCTCAAGATCTAATGCCCACTTTGGCAAAGCTATCCTTCAGTCTTTATTTAGGTAGTTTCTGAGCACCAGCCTCCTGTCTATGAGGTCATGGCTTGTGGGTCACCAGAAGCAGGGAATACATGTGCACAATTACTCAAAATAGTAAGGTGGGTGAGGCAATATTTTTCACTGGATCAACTTCTGTTGTTGAAAGAGACAACTTTTCAAGCTTATCCAGAGCTCTTAGTCAGTTCCTGAAGAAGCTTGTCTCTTTCATCAGAGAATTATTTCCTGGGTGGTGGCTGGTGAGTCTTGCCCACATGCTCAGGGTTTAACTGATCACCATATTTGGGGTCGGGAAGGAATTTTCCTCCAGGGCAGATTGGCAGAGGTCCTGAAGTTTTTTCGCCTTCCTCAGCAGCGTGGGGCACGGGTCACTTGCTGGAGGATTCTCTGCACCTTGAGATCTTTAAACCACGATTTGAGGACTTCAGTAACTCAGGCATAGGTTAGGGACTTGTTACAGGAGTGGGTGGGTGAGATTCTGTGGCCTGTGTTGTGCAGGAGGTCAGACTAGATGATCATAATGGTCCCTTCTGACCTTAAAGTCTATGAGTCTATGAAGTTGGTCCAATAAAAGATACTACCTCACCCACCTTGTCTCTCTAATATCCTGGGACCAGCATGGCTACAAACATCAAAGAAGAAAGAACAGTTACATTGTATACAGTAACTGTAGTTCGTCAAGATGTGATGTTCACATGTATTCCATGACCTGCCCTCCTTCCCCACTTCTATGGAATCCTACAACAGCTGGGTTCTCTATTGGTGAAGGAGCTGAGGGACAGTTTGACCCAGTCCAACCTTTAAACCCTTGGGGGAGATGGGCTGGCCAAGGTATAGCCAAGACATTGGAGATTCAGGAGACACTGTTGGCCAAAATAATCCTGTCTTGAGCGCGTGGAGCACACGCACACCAGAAGTGGAATACATGTGGACAACATGTCTTGAAGAACCACCGTTACCTTAAGGTCAATAAATGTTCTTTCTCCCTCAACACAGCAATTCCTAGCCTCTCCTCCACCAACTTGAACACACCTTCATGTAATCCCCTCTCTCCTGCACAAATATGCAGTTACACATACTCTGGTGCTACTGACATAATGGAGATAGCTGGCAGCAGCCAGAGACATGAGTGAAGGCTGTTGCTCTGCGGTGTATGTATCTCCCAGAATTCTTTTCCCCTGTGGTGCCTTGAGTGTTAGTGCCAAAGAGCCATAGAGAAGTGCTTTTCTATGTCCATGGGATGGTCACCGAGGGGACCCTGTCTGGTCCATATGCTCCTTTGCCATGGAGTTGCACTGTAGCTTCCATGCTTCCTGTGGGTCTGAATCTGCCCACAGAAGGTGGTATGTGTAGAATACAGTGGGTCTCTTCTTGAACTGAGTAAATTATGTATTGTAGCCTGATTTGGGGTGTGTTAGTAGGGTTGATTTAATTTATCCACTTAATTTAATTTCATTTAATTAATTACTTAATAATTTTAATAATGATTATTGTGGATATTAATTAGTATGGGTTTCGGCTCACCAATTTGTTTGATCAGAAGATAAAGTTCGTCCTGAATCAGGCTTCACACAGTTTATAAAGGAACTTCGGGGGTATGACAGGAAGTTTACACTGAGACAGATATAGTCATAAAGACCTTTTTATTAAAATCAATGAAGATAGTAAGCAAATGGTAAAACAGTTAGTATTACAGAGTTACACTTATCACAGTTCTTTAAGATATATATATATATATATATATATGAATATAAGATTATAAGCTGCAAAGTTGATTAATACTCACACCCTGTTTTGATAACCTGGTGTTGGCAACACCTTGGGCGTTTTCACACCTCTAGCAGAGGAAGCTACTGCAGAGTTGTTTGCTCTCTAATTTAACTCTATATGCCTTAACTAAAATGAAACCTAAGGGAGATTAAATACCTTTTTAACTTACAGTTTTAAAAGAAATGAAGAACGGCCTATCAATAGTTAATAATCGTCAATACGTAGTTGAAGGTGGAGGCAATGAAGAGTAGACAGGAGCAGATAGGTGGGTAGATTGCCTGTCTAATGACGAGCTGCCTCGCCTTTTTATAGGGCATTAATCGGAAATCTTTCCTCTTATGCCCAAATTTCATTCCTCCCCCACGGAAATGTTAGGGTACACTTACCCCATAGGCTAGTATGTATGTGCGTATGGATGACAGGTATGTACGGACTTGTGGTGTATCTGTTAGACTTGTGGGCAAAACCCCCTTTTTCCACCCTTTATTGCTATTGGTCCAGGTAAAGGTCTCTAGACATCTGTGTGGGTGTTTTGTCTAATTTTACTTTTCTGGGTAAGGGTCTCAAAAGATGTTAACTTCACATTAGCTTAATATACAGGGTTTTGGCCTGTAGGTAGGTCTCTTGCATTACAGCCAAACTTACTTTTAATATAAAATCTATAAGCCTAATACATCAAATACTCAAATTTAAAAGAAAGATATATTTATACAGACAAGCAAATTAATCCTTAAGGCTACAGTATTGGCATATCACAGTAGTGTTGTGTGATCTGTACTGGATATCTGTTCGTTTGTGGCTACAGTTCTGGGTGTTGGTATAATTTTTAAAGCTCTATAGCCTGGGACCCAGGTGTTTGAGAGACTGCCTCTCTCACAGTGGCAGCTACCAGTTGCTGGGGTACTCCAGTTGAATTGCCACGATTGGCAGAAACAGATCATTCTCATTTGAGAATGTGTACATAATTGTAGACTATTGTCATGTTCCCTCTTAGTCATTGCTCAACCAAGCTGTAAGTTTTTATCTCTGTTATATTTTCCTTATGAATCAAGTCCTTAAGATCCCTGATAGTTTTGTTATTTTTTTCTTTACTCCCTCTAATTTTTAAATATCTTTCAGTTACTGTAGTGCTGAAAAATGAACACAATTCTAGGTGTGGTCACTCTAGGCCAATATAGAAAGAAGTATTCCCGCCTTGCTCCAAGATTGGATGCTTGTACATATGCAGCCTGAAACTGCATTCGTCCTTTTTTGCAGGGAGGAGGAAAGCTATATTACACCACTAATTCGTGTGCAATATGCCAATCATGTAACTCTGTCACACTGCCTGCCCAGCTGTTGCCAACACATGGTCTCCATGATTAGGGGTAATACACAGCAGAAACACACAGCAATGCTGGCACCTTGTATACAGACAAAATAAATTTGGAGGCCCTCTTTGCTGGCATTGTTAGATAATGTACATATGAGATAGCTGTATGTGTGTGTGATGCATGCACACTTGATACAGGGACAAGCCTCAGTTTCTACGGAAATGTTTGTTACAATTATATGAGTAAGTCTTAAGTGCAAACAAAGTGTAATGTTCCGTGTTTGTTTCTTTCCAAGTGTCCAGTAGTGACATTGTCATTATGGGAGTAGCAATTGGAAGCATCCTTCTTCTTCTTCTGGTTCTCAGCTTTGCCGTGCATAAAAGAGCTCAAATTGCTCGGATCTTTAGCAGGTAAGTAAAATTTCATTCACGTTTACACTATATGATAAGATTGTGACACTTATTTCTAATTCCAGCTCCCCCAGTGTTACACTTGGCAGTAAGCCTGCCACGCATTGCTGGCCACCTGCAAAAGCACCTCTGTTACATTCCCTAAGCTGGTCCATTATTAGCCTAGGATGCTGCCACAAATCTGGTTGGGCTCCCCCCTGCTGGACGCTCTCCAGACTGCTGTGAGGAAACCCAAACTAGAGCTTGTTAGAAATTTTCTGCCAATTAGGCAGAATAAAATGTTTCATCAAATCTAGTACAGATTCAGCTAAGCCTTAATCAAACACCATTTTCCCTCTGTGCCAGGGGATGGGGAAGGACAGCACTGCTGTGCTTTACCTTCCCACCTTTCCCTTAGCTCCAAGAGGACAGACAGGCAGAGCATCAGAGGCTCTGCCTCCCCGCTTTCCTAATACATTTTGGTTGTCTAAAAGTGGATTTTTTTCTGCAAAGTCCTTTCTGCAATTCCCCCCCCCCTTTTTTTTTGTGGTTTTGACATTCTGTCTAGTTTAGGGATTAAATTTTCTCAAAACAATGACAATGTTAACAAAAAGAGACCCCCCACAAACACACACACTTCCTCTTTTTGCCCAGTTCTAATCATAGAATCATAGAATCATAGATTATAGGACTGGAAGGGACCTCGAGAGGTCATCGAGTCCAGTCCCCTGCCCGCATGGCAGGACCAAATACTGTCTAGACCATCCCTGATAGACATTTATCTAACCTACTCTTAAATATCTCCAGAGACGGAGATTCCACAACCTCCCTAGGCAATTTATTCCAGTGTTTAACCACCCTGACAGTTAGGAACTTTTTCCTAATGTCCAACCTAGACCTCCCTTGCTGCAGTTTAAACCCATTGTTTCTGGTTCTATCCTTAGAGGCTAAGGTGAACAAGTTCTCTCCCTCCTCCTCATGACACCCTTTTAGATACCTGTAAACTGCTATCATGTCCCCTCTCAGTCTTCTCTTCTCCAAACTAAACAAACCCAGTTCTTTCAGCCTTCCTTCATAGGTCATGTTCTCAAGACCTTTAATCATTCTTGTTGCTCTTCTTTGGACCCTTTCCAATTTCTCCACATCTTTTTTAAAATGCGGCGCCCAGAACTGGACACAATACTCCAGCTGAGGCCTAACCAGAGCAGAGTAGAGCGGAAGAATGACTTCTCGTGTCTTGCTCACAACACACCTGTTAATGCATCCCAGAATCATGTTTGCTTTTTTTGCAACAGCATCACACTGTTGACTCATATTTAGCTTGTGGTCCACTATAACCCCTAGATCCCTTTCTGCCGTACTCCTTCCTAGACAGTCTTTTCCCATTCTGTATGTGTGAAATTGATTTTTCCTTCCTAAGTGGAGCACTTTGCATTTGTCTTTGTTAAACTTCATCCTGTTTAACTCAGACCATTTCTCCAATTTGTCCAGATCATTTTGAATTATGACCCTGTCCTCCAAAGTAGTTGCAATCCCTCCCAGTTTGGTATCATCCGCAAACTTAATAAGCGTACTTTCTATGCCAATATCTAAGTCGTTGATGAAGATATTGAACAGAGCCGGTCCCAAAACAGACCCCTGCGGAACCCCACTCGTTACGCCTTTCCAGCAGGATTGGGAACCATTAATAACAACTCTCTGAGTACGGTTATCCAGCCAGTTATGCACCCACCTTATAGTAGCCCCATCTAATTTGTATTTGCCTAGTTTATCTATAAGAATATCATGCGAGACCGTATCAAATGCCTTACTAAAGTCCAGGTATACCACATCCACTGCTTCACCCTTATCCACAAGGCTCGTTATTCTATCAAAGAAAGCTATCAGATTGGTTTGACATGATTTGTTCTTCACAAATCCATGCTGGCTGTTCCCTATCACCTTACCACCTTCCAAGTGTTTGCAGATGATTTCCTTAATTACTTGCTCCATTATCTTCCCTGGCACAGAAGTTAAACTAACTGGTCTGTAGTTACCTGGGTTGTTTTTATTTCCCTTTTTATAGATGGGCACTATATTTGCCCTTTTCCAGTCTTCTGGAATCTCTCCCGTCTCCCATGACTTTCCAAAGATAATAGCTAGAGGCTCAGATACCTCCTCTATTAGCTCCTTGAGTATTCTAGGATGCATTTCATCAGGCCCGGGTGACTTGCAGGCATCTAACTTTTCTAAGTGATTTTTAACTTGTTCTTTTTTTATTTTATCCGCTAAACCTACCCCCTTCCCATTAGCATTCAATAAATTAATGGAAATATCTTATCTCCTAGAACTGGAAGAGACCAAAGGTCATTGAGTCCAACCCCTTCCTTCACTAGCAGGACCAAGTACTGATTTTTGCCCCAGATCCCTAAGTGGCCCCCCTCAAGGATTGAACTCACAACCCTGGGTTTAGCAGGCCAATGCTCAAACCACTGAGCTATCCATGAGAAGCCCAGTTCAAAAAGGGCGCATGGGATTTAATCTACACATTAAATCCCATGCGCCCTTTCCTTGCTGATCTTGAACTCTGTTCCTGGCTTTGTGCTTCTAGCCACACACTCCTGGAGCAGACCTCAAGTCTGACACCATTCTTGGCAGAGGTGACCCCTGCAGTCCAAATGTCTAGGTCACGAAACTAGTGCAGTTTCCCCAAAAGCTTTTGCACATTCCCCAGAATTCCACTGAGTTTTCTGGTTTACAGTTTACCTCTTCAGGGGTACCTCTAGTGAAAGCCAATAGACAAACACAGACTTTGCACAGCATTCCAAAACACCACTACTCTTTATTTAGTAGTATGAGACAACTAATAAGTCCACCAATAGCTACTAGCCAGGATGGGCAGGGATGGTGTCCCTAGCCTCTGTTTCCCAGAAGCTGGGAATGAGCAACAGGGGATGGATCACTTGATGATTACCTGTTCTGTTCATTCCCTTTGAGTCACCTGGTATTGGCCACTGTCGGAAGACAGGATACTGGGCTAGATGGACCTTTGGTCTGATCCAGTGTGGCCGTTTTTATGAGAAACCCGGAATTATACAAAGTAACAGACACTCAAAAAGTATTTCCCTGTGTCACATTCCTCACCACAGTGAATTTTCGTTGGGGTTGGGCAGAGTTTTCAGTGGTGTCCCAGATCTTTCCCCTGTAGCTCATGACTTCTCTTCAGATTCATGGAACTTTTTCATCCAAGCTAGCTGTTTCTGAAATTGATTGATTCACAGTAAAACTGGATTCCCCTCCCCTTATCCCTGCTATGAAAGCATGTCCATATCTTCCTGTCTCCTGCCCTATGATGGAGTGTACAAACCTCACATCAGGCAAGAAGGGGTTAAAATGCAGTTTTGGCCTCAGGCAGCCCCACCATGCTGCACCTGCAAGGCATGCCAGTTTTGGAGCAGGAGATTAAAAAGGGAGAAGCCCAGTTCAAAAAGACCCAGCCATAGGAGATGGACATATCACTCCCCACTAGTTCCCAGGAAGGAGTATTGTGGAGGATGACACTGCCAGGGGGCTTCTGCAAACATTTCTAGATAGCCCTGAGGATACTGAGCTGGGCTACGGCTTATCAGGTATATCCTGAAAGGACGGAGGCCAGGGACATGTTAGGACTATTTTTTATTATGTTTTCCTTTGTTGCCTTTCTTTTGAGGCCTTAAGACGGATAGTGAAGAATATTTTTAAGCAGGCCACAGTAGGAAGATGTCCATGGAAGAAGCAGGAGGTCTGAAGAAGTGGACCTTAGGGCTATAACTGAGAATAGAGGGTGGGACTGAGTTCCCCTACAGACCACCACAGGAAACCCTAACAAAGGCTCTGGATAAGTGTCATAATGCCTAGTGGACCTAGAGTCAGTCTAGAACCCTGGAACAAGGCTGCAAGACTGTGACTGGAGTGCACACTGACTTACCCTGAAAGGAGTGAGACTAAAGAATGACTTGGTCAGAAGGTTTTCACCAAAGTACTGTAGGTGATAGCAGTTTTCTTGGACGATTGGCTTTTAAAGAGACGATCTTACCAGGAAACACAGGAAGCAAACACCATGTTCCTAGATCTGTTCAGAAGGCTAGATCTCAAGGTGAACTTGGAGAAGTCCACCCTGGGACCAGCAGTATGGAGATTATTTATCAGAGATGTTTTGTTCCTGTATGTAGTGCACTACCTGCCCGCCTTCTCCACTGCCTAGGTTCCTGGGGGTCTACCAATAGAGAAGGAACAAAAATGGTAGCAATCTGGCAACCCCCTTTATTCCCTTAGTGCAGAGCATGAGAAGAGCAGGGGTGCATGCATGGACCCAGATAGACACTGTGAGGGAAAAATCTCTAGTCCTGGGTGCATGGAGCACATGCACTATACGTAGGGACAACATATCTCAAAGAACTCAAGTTACTACAAGGTGAGTAACCCATCCCATCCATTTTTAATCTAAATCTCACCACTGCAGGGAAGAAACTGCTCTTCACACCTTAGAAAAATCAAAGTTCTCCTGTCTATCTAGAGATAGGAAAATGCTTTGGGGGTATCCCCCAGATTTTTGCTTTCAGAGACAGAGTTAAAGAATCCCCTGTCTCAACCCAAAGACTCTCCAAGTGGGCTTCTGGTTGAATTTTATTTTATGAGATTGCTAATTCCAAGACCCCTCCTAGAGCTACAGCCCATTCTACCAGATCAGTCTACAGCCCTAGCTCTGTCAAAGAATGTTTCACTTGCAGAAATCAATAAAGCCGTGTATGTACACCTGATGAATTCTGATTGATGTTTTTCCATCAGAATTGAAGTCTCCCTGCAAAAAATTCAGTGAGAACAAAACCTTTCATTTTTTCTGCTGGAAAACTTTCCACGTGAAAACATTTGACTGGCTTTAGTAGCAGCATAGGTGGGAGTTGGTCTACCTCCCCAGTTTTCCTCATAGATGTTAGCACTGTAGTGCCTAATTGAGACCATTTAAATGCTATTACTAAGCAGAGAGAAATTCATTTTTGTTTTTTTTTTAAAAGAAAGGAAATTCAATTTAGAATAAAGTTAATGCAGAGTTAAGGTTACACAATGTGTGGGTGCATGGCTGTCCCTTCCCCGCCAGTCTTGGAGGGAGGCTACACACAGCTAAAAAGATAAAATGACAAAGGGATGATAGGCTCAGAATTTGATGGGATCTCCACACCATCTAATGTCCTGTTTCTTTCAATAAAGAAAAACGATATGATTATTCTATTTCTAAATTCACCTGGTACAGTCCAGAGACTAGCTTCCCTGGTCATCAGAGTATTTTAGTTTGTTCAGGATCTATTATAGTAGCATGTGGCTGTAGGAGCATCTTATCTGATCTAGCATTGGGTACCTCAGCTGCCTCAGTTTCCCTTCTGCATGCAGTCTTCCACAGCGGGTAGGCTGCTCTGGTGCCTTAGGTGGTTTTATTGGCATTTC
>NC_088791.1:346171446-346193102 GCF_011386835.1 Chrysemys picta bellii
AACACAACGTGAGATGTGTGCGGATGGGACCAAAGCACCTCATGTCCGATTGTAGTCTTTAGGATAGAAAGAAAATGAGTTGGAGATAATTTGTGAGTTTCCTAGTTACTGGAAAAACACAGGTCTCTGGATTCTGCATATTCCCTCTGTCTTTACACCTGTGCTAGACGAGTAAAAAGAAATGAAATTATTTTTAGTAACTATAGGGAACATAGGAATTTCCATACCAGATCAGACAAATGATGCATCTAATTGAGTATTGTCTATGCATTAGCAGTCTTTGTTGTGTGCTTCAGATACAGGGGCAAAGTCCTCACAGTAGGAAGTTATTCAATAACATGCCTATAGGGTGTCGGAGAAAAACAGAGTTCTCACTATTTGTTTAGGTATAGCAAGTCAGATGCTTTATTAACTCTCACAATTGCGCAGAGGGAGAGAGCTAAGCAGGTCTCTCAACAGGTAAACAATTACAGCAAGCATTTATACCTTTTGTTACAGACAATAATGAGTAACAGTTGCATTTTGTTTATACATAGGCCATCTTGATATCTCATTTCCTCACTTGTTTTGACTCTTGCCAACATACAATATTTTCTATACCTTATCTACACAAGGTCTTCTACACCTTATCTATACCAGGCCATAATGACTTCTTACACAGTTCTTTCTCACCCGCCTCACACAATCCTCGCTTCTACAAATCTCGCGTTATCAGGGTTACAGTTAGCCTGACTCTTGCTAACGAACTGTCATGTATTGCATCCCCTTCCTGTCAGTTCTTTCTCTGCTTCCACAACCCCCCCCCCCTTTTGTACTACTAGTACAACAAACATTTTCAAATCTCTATTTGCATTAAATCTCGGAATTCAGATTCTACATCAGATGCTTCAACCTTAGGGGTTTTGATTGGATGTAATGACAATGCATGATGAGCATGGACATGAAAGGTATTACTATTATTACGTCCTTTACAACAACAATAACATACTCCTGCACAACACAAGCAATAACATTCCCATAGCGATAATATGATGGGGTTGTTGTACAATCTTAGTCATAGAACACAATACATCATACTTAGTACATAAGGTGGATACTCTATAAGCTGTCTGAAAGGCATACTTTTTAACTTGATACATATTTTGAAGCATGTGAATTTGCCCTTGTACTTCAGAGATTTTCTGAACCTCTGGTAACAGTGAAAGCAAATTTTGAAATCGATCAGGTACTAAACTAGTCCAATTAAAGGGTATCTGGAACCTAAGGACTACTTGCAAAATTCTATCTGCAGGCCAGTAAATAATATGATTGCCTGCAGTGGTAATGAGATTAAAATGTATGTCTTGCAATGTGGTGGCTTTAACATACACACAGCTATCATTAGCTTAAAAAAATAAGTGTCCTGTCAGGGTAGTTCCTTGTCCCCTACCCTCCCAGCAAACGTAGTCATGAACAGTAACAACTTCTCCTGGCTTCAGTTTACGGATACACTGAAGCTGTGGGGGTTGTAACGGCCAAAATGTCCATTGACTCCCTAACCCCATCCAAATGTCAGATGTAATCCCAGGAGCACTGACTAAAAATCGATTGGGCATACCAGGAGGTCTAATTTCCCAGATGTCTCGGTGAATTACCCAATCCCACATGCATCCTCCCCATGGACCCGGCAGGATTCGGTATGTGGGAGCCCACACCCCCTGAACCGGTCCATATGCTTGGAAGGAGCACTGAGAACGTCCACACTTCCACCCAGAAAGTTTCCAAGTATGTCTCCATGGCCACAGATCAGATGGTACTCCTGATGTGTCTGTAAGGGCAGTGGGCCAAGCCTGGTGCTCTAGATCATTCCGAATGGCCATTAGCTGGTTATTCAAGAAATCCTGAATCTCTGAGCATGCTAGATCCCACTGCAATGCCTTCCCAGCCTCAGTGATATTCAATACCATCTCTTTCAGCAACTTCTGGGTCATTGAACTAAGGGCGGAAATAACTCATCAACTCCAGCCTGTACCTGGGTTAGTTGTGCTCCAGAAAAAGGCCAATGGCCTTCTCTAGTTGCCCCAATTTCTCATCATGTTCTTAGTTCTTAAAAATATTCCAAACTGCTGCTGCATTATTGGCCCCATCGCAAAGGGATCCGGTCAAGTCTCTCTTCTTTCTAGAGGAAATAACCCAAGCCCTCTGTTGTGCTAATCTAATGGCAGCCCCCTGTGAGCAATTTGGGTATGTAGAGGTAATCTGGAAACTGGATAAGGGCAATGAAAATGTAACAGTCCCTAGTGTAGTGTTAATCACAGTCCATTGATATCCTAATACATCTCTCTTTGGTGTAGTACTATACCACATTTGTTGGTTGAACACCTTTATGTACTTCAGGGAGGCATTGATATTAATGGCATAAGAAGGGGTGTATTGCAATAAGGTACAGGTCACATTATTAGTCACTGGAATAATTTCTATGCAGGTAAAATTTCCAGTGGCAAAACAAACTCTGGGTATTTGTTTAATTGTTCACTAATTGGGTGACCAAATAACAATAAGGGCCTCTCTCATTTAACACAGTGCAAATTCCAGGAACATTCGCTATAGAACCCATCAATTGCAATTACAGATTCTTGGGGTTCACGGGTAGTGATATCATATACTTTTATCTCCACTGATCCATTCAATTGTTCGCTTATATGGGATATCCTGAACCTTAAAAATATATTTTTTCAAACAATATTTAAATAAATCACTAAAGTGTGAAGGCCTTAGTCATTGGTTTTATCAAATATATGGCATTGTCTGTATTTGGATGTGTTACAGGGGTAATAGTGTAATGGAGGAGATGGCAGGGGCAATGGCAACAAGGTGCCTTTGGTACTTATCATTTAAAATCCAATTAGGGAGGGCAATACATGCTGAAGGACTTATCCAAAACACAGGGCGCAGCCTGTAGAATAAACCCCAAAATCCAATCAATACCACGTTCCCAAGCATGGGTCCCACAAGTTTCTTCCTGCCAGTGTATAATTCTTTGTTTCTTCACCAGGGTCAGTTCTTAATGTCTCTTGTAGTCAGGAATCCCTGGACTTTGTGGTTTCAATGAAGCAAGTGTTCCTTCTTCTCTTTTCCTGAAACAGTGTGGTTTAGCATCATACAGGGGAGAGGTTACTAGCACATCACCCTGTAATGGTTTTGCTTCTTCTAGAAAAATCCAGAGGCACAGTAGGTCTGTCAGTGGACAAGGGAGAGGTTACTAGCACTTCACCTTGTCTTTTTTTTTTTCTTTCTTTTTCCTGCTGTTCAGAAGACACAGCAGAGTTAGAAGGAGAAATAGGCTTATCATCAGTCGGAGGGTCCTCCCGAGGTGGAGGAGTCTTTTTACAGTGAAAAGCATGGGTCCAGGCAGGTAGTCCTTGGCACTTCACAGTGGTGGTGGTGGTTAACAGGACTTGGAAAGGGCCTTTCCAGTGTGGAGCCAAAGCAGTCTTTCGTTGATGGACTTTACGTAGACTCAGTCTCCTTGTTTCAATGAATGGCAGGGCTGCTAGGGTCTTTGGGTAGCACTTCTTTTATCTGTGAGAAAAGAAACCTAACACATTTCATTAATGCCTGGCAGTGTTTTGCAGATCTCATAGTTGCTTGGGCACATTCAGGCCCCCCCTTTTCTTGGCTGTCAGCCAAGTCTTAGCTGTGGGTAGTATCCTTGGATGGGGCCAGCGTCTTATCTTTGGACTGAGCTTGCTAGCTATTTTTTCCTCAGTTAACTCATTCTGTTCTTTTTCCTTCTCCCCTTCTTGGCTTCTTTTAACCTACAAAGGAAACTTCCACTCTTCACTCATACACCTTTTCCCAACAATGAACACATACACATTGCCATTATACAGTACATTAGTCTTATTATTCAATGTATGCCATGTACACCCTTCCAGTAAAATAACTTTATTACAGAGCTTTGGAGCAACAAACCAGGACAAGCACACCCACTTTTGAGGAGTCCACTCGGTACAACCTCAGGTGTCCAATAGCTTTCCTCCCTCCCCAGCCCTCTGGCTAGAAATCTGAGGTAGCCAGAAGGATCCCATGGGCAATATGGGGAGTGGGTTAACCTTCCATGTCCTTGCTTCCAAAGACTGTTGGTATGCAAATTTTAACAACAATTTTTTCAATTAAAAAATCTGGCCAATGAAGTTTCTTTTTCTTACTTAAGCAACTGTATTAGACTTTAGTATATCACATTTTCCTGATTTATCCAAACACTTTTTGTATTCCAAGTTGAATAAAACAAGTATCTGCTTTTTGATTTAACCTTTCTATTTAATTTTGAACTAGACTGTCTTATGAAAATATTAAGCCCAACAATTCTGGCCACAAGACAAACACCACAAGACAGGACAAAGAACACAAAAATAATTCCTATTGTACCAATAAATGCATGGTACATTCAATGCTGTTCAGCTGGCATCCGTTTTCTCTGATGATCTGAAAGACAAAAGAAGAGAGGTCTACCCCTTCTGGGTAGTCAGTCATTGCTTAAAATATTTCCTTTATATACACACATTCTTGTTGATTTTAGACAAAACAGAGGAATTACCCCATATTTCCTTGTATTTGTTTCATAGGCAGCCCAGGTTTCAGTGGCTTCTACCTTATTAGTTAGAAAATTGCATTAATACAGATGCTTTCTGGCTTGCTTCCAGATCCAAAGCTATCCACAGCTTAAAGATTCTTACTTAAGAAGTCACAATTAACTTTCCCAGACTTTTGATTGCCTTTTACTTCTAACTCCTGCTTTCAAACACCCAGTGATCTGAAAGAGACAACACAACCTATATTGGTAGGTTTGCATTTCTTTTACCTCTGCTACAATATACACTGCACATGTTCTGGGGAAAATGCACATCCTATCCACAATTCAATTTCCGCAACACTAACCACATCAATTTCTACACAAGGTGTAACTGTTTCTTTTGTGCTTACAAAATCTCCATGCACCCCTAGTAAAGTGACAGCTCGACCACACAGAGCCAGGGGCACTGTCCTTCTCTCTCTTTTTACCAGATCTTTTATCTGCTATTTTGTTACCCAAAAACAAATTCAAATCTTCATTCTTTCCTGAACACCGGGTAAAGGCCATTTACTTAACATATAATTCAAAGGGCTATCCTTAGAGGGTTTTACCAGAGACCCACCCATCTGCCTGCTGATACTCTAACAGAGAATTACACAGAGAACAGAGGGAATTATGGCCTAATAGGATCCTATTACAGGAATTTCTACTAATACTGACCGCTACAGGGGACAGGACAGAAGGATCCCAATTCAACCTCAGAGCTTCATCGCACGCAATGGCTTCCACTCTGAGGAATTACAAATGAGAGGCTCAGTTCCGTCCACACACCTAACACCTAAATGTATAAGACAGAAATTCATTAACCGGAGTCGCCAGTAACTGTCACCAAAATATCGGGTCCACCTAGCTGAGAGCCAATAACAGCCAGACAGGGATAAGGAAGAGTTGCTTTATTCAGCAGAAGAAACGAGAGCCTTGCACCTTGGTACAAAGACTCTGTCTTACACACATTTTACCATTTCAATTATTATCCTGGGGATTTGAAATCCCCATACTTATAATTACTTACTCCTTTCCTTCCACTATGCCCTCAAAGTTTCCAACCTGTTCTCCAATCTCTCTATCTGTTGCCTGCCCGCTTGGGCCCAATCCTGCTTTTCTCACTGAACCGTCCCTTCCATGGGCACCGGCTTTTTCACTACCAATTTAGATAGGAGGGTGGGCTTCTCAGCTAGCCCCCACCCTTCCTGGTCTCTTCTATTAAACATTCTTACTCACAAGGCTACCCGAGTCCTCCCTCGTGAGGCTTGCCACTTGGGCAAAACGCATGGCCCATTGGCGTTTAACTATTCAATTTTCTCTTGTGGCAAACACACTGCTCTTACAGCATATGCAAACACAAATGGTTAAATTCTGACAAGTCCCTGAAGGACCGTCACTGCTTAGCCAGTGCTTCCTTTTCTGCCTGGAAGTCCTGTCTCAAGACTTGCAACTTGCCTTGGGCGTAGGTTTGAGTTGCTGCCTGGTTCATGATCTATGCTCTTAATTTTTTCACAGTCAGCTGGGGCCGAAAGCAGTTTTTCTTTGTACTTAGCCTGGTCTGCATTGATTCTTGACCTTGAACGCAGATTAACTTTCTCTTTATCTCTGGACCAAGCTGAATTTCAAATTAACCCGTTCCTTTCCTCAATAGACAAATTGCTCCCATTGTGTGTCAGAGGCTTTTTGGTGATTAAAAGCTCCTCTGAGATGTATGATCTTATCTAGATTGAAGGTAGCTTCTAGTGGGCATTGTTTAGCTGGATTTGCAGGCGTGTAATGATTCCAATTCTCTAAATACCTGCAGGTTTTAGGACCATAATGTACGTACATGAAATAAGATGGGGTACCCTTAGGGGGTGAGAGGGAATCCTTAGACTGTCCCCCACCCATTTTCCAATCACACACATAGGGAGGAGGATGCCCTGTCCGCGCTAGCGGCACATAAACTAAGGATCTCTCCCTACAGGGTATTCACGCAGGAGAGACTAACGAGGATGGCCACGACCCTCCTACACCTCCCTTCAGCAAAGAGCGTCGGCTAGTCTCAGAGAGATGGCGCTGCTTACTCTGTTGCATCCAGTGAGATGATCAGACTGTCAGTGGCTCACACGGAGAGGAAAAGGGGAGGGAAGATGGGTTCACACACTCCTAGACCCAGGTAGCCTCCTCGCCGGACGATGCCAGGCCGAGTTAGCCCACCGTGGGTCGGATATCCTAAAAGATCCTCTAGTTACCGGGCTTGCGTTAGAGTAGTTCTGGTCACGAGCCAAAAGACTTCGCAGAGTACTCTGGGCATCTTCCGGTAACACTCAATTCACACTGGTGTACACACACACACACCAAGGCCTTATTCCAGGTACTATTCCCAAGTACCTCCAGGTACTATTCCCAAGTACCTCGATGCATCACTCGAGGCGGTAAAAACCCCTCCTGAGGCGGTAACAACCCCTCAACACCGGTGCATACCTATGCACCTCGCATATGCATACAGGGGGCGGCAACAATTCTCCTAAGCCGCTCAGCATCTGACCTTGCTGCACAGTCAATAAGTTCGGATGGCGTGAGCCCAACAGGGACAGACAGCCCCACAGACAGTCCTCCTCCGACACCCCAATAGAGATTTCAAAAGGTCTCCTACCTCTATTGTGGCGCCATGGGGTTCGAAGGGGAACGATCCGTAGCAGCTGCCGGTGCCTCTGCGGGCGTTGCCATCCCGGACGAGCCCCCAAATTGTCGGAGAAAAACAGAGTTCTCACTATTTGTTTAGGTACAGCAAGTCAGATGCTTTATTAACTCTCACAATTGCGCAGAGGGAGAGAGCTAAGCAGGTCTCTCTACAGGTAAACAATTACAGCAAGCATTTATACCTTTTGTTACAGACAATAATGAGCAACAGTTGCATTTTGTTTATACATAGGTCATCCTGATATCTTGTTTTGCTCACTAATGTAGACTCTTAGTCTACATTCCATATTATCTACACAAGGTCGCAACAACTTCTCACACAGTTCTTTCCCACTCGCCTCACACATTCCTCGCCTCTACAAATCTCGCGTTATTAGGGTTACAGTTAGCCTAACTCTTGCTAACGAACTGTCATGCATTGCATCCCCTTCCTGTCAGTTCTTTCTCTGCTTCCACAAACTTCAATGTAAATATCTGCAACATGTATGCATTTTAGAGGGAAAAGCTTGAGGTCCTCAAACACTTTTTGAGGTCCTAATTTAATTGTATAAATTCAGTACAAGACATGGTACACAGCTTTGTGAAACCATACTCACAGTGCAAGCAGAAACTAAAAAAAAATGGGGTCTAAGAGGAGTGGGATTGGGAATAATACAGAAGATACAATGCCATGAGATCAGTCAGTCAATGTTTCACCCTTCTCTAGACTCCTCTGTGTGGCACGGTGCACCCTTCTCAGACAGGATATTGCAGAACTAGAGGGTTCAGGGAAGGGCAGCCAGAATGGCCAAGGGCCTCATTAAACTCTCATATGGAGAGAGGTTGAAAAGACTGGGATTGTTATCTTAAAAAGGAGATGAATTAGAGGCAGGGCCGGCTTCAGGCACCAGCTTAACAAGCAGGTGCTTAGGGCACCCAAGGGAGAGGGGCGGTACGTGTGGCAATTCGGCGGCGGCAGGTCCCTCACTCCCTATAGGAGTGAAGGACCTGCCACCGAACTGCCAATCGCAATTACGGCTTTTTTTTTTCCGAATTACCACTGCCGATCGCGATTGTGGCTTTTTTTTTTGCTTGGGGTGACAGGAATGCTGGAGCCAGCCCTGATTAGAGGGATATGAGAAAAGTCTATAAATTGCTGGTAGAGAGTTTTCAGGGGGATGACTGGTAGAGAGCAGATCAAGAATGTGTTTCTCCCTGTCTGACAACACAAGACTATCCATTTACAATACTTTCAGTAAAATAAATATTTTGGAAAGCCTATATGCAAATTTCTCTGCTTGTGAGCTGTTCCTGTGTAGCAGTCCCCGAAGCCTCAGGAGGTGTTTGAGATTCTCATTGGTGAGACATAGTCACTGATTACCTGGCAGCCAAGGGAGCAGGTGTGATGGGAGGCACCTAACCCCCTGCCGAGGAAGAGATGCAGGGAGTGTGGGGCAGCTCGGAGGTTGTGGGAGCCAGTAATGACTGGGGACATGAAGCAGACACTAGTGTCCAGCGTACTGTTGGAATCAGGGCAGTCTGGGATAAGGAAGGAGAGTATGGATGGGGGTCAGAGTGTAATGGGAGATTGAACCATCTGAGAAGCAAAGATCAATGGTTCTTTTCATCGGTGAAATGCCTGAAGTTACACAACAACAACAACAATTGGAAACAAAACTGAGTAAAGGTTAGGAGTACTTGTGGCACCTTAGAGACTAACAAATAAACATGGGGAAATAGTTTTACTTTGTGAAGTGACCCATCTACTCCCAGTCTTTATTCAAGCCTAATTTAATGGTGTCCAGTTTGCAAATTAATTCCAATTCAAAGCTTTTTTTGTTGGAGGATTGTGACTTTTAGGTCTGTAATCGAGTGACCAGGGAGATTGAAGTGTTCTCCAACTGGTTTTTGGATGTTATAATTCAATGTGATATATGCCATCATGTGCCAGCAATGCCCCCTGCCCTGTAAATTGGACAGCCTCTACGTAAAAGAATAAATGGACACAAGTCAGACATCAAGAATTATAACATTCAAAAACCAGTTTAGTTTCCCCCCTACTGTTCCTCACAACTTCTTGTCAACTGCTGGAAATGGGCCATTTTGATTACCACTACAAAAAGTTTTTTTTTCTCTCCTGCTGGTAATAGCTCACCTTAACTGATCACTCTTGTTATAGTGTGTATAGTAACACCCATTGTTTCATGTTCTCTGTGTATATATATATCTTCCAACTGTATTGTCCACTGAATGCATCTGATGAAGTGGGTTTTAGCCCACAAAAGCTTATGCTCAAATACATTTGTTAGTCTCTAAGGTGCCACAAGATACTCCTGTTCTTTTTACGGATACAGACTAACACGGCTGCTACTCTGAAACCTGAGTAAAGGTTGTGACACCCAAGCTGCAGCTCTGTGGCTTGCAAGGGAAGAAAGACCCTGAGACCCACCAACACGCATTCAAGGCCAGGAAAGGTTCCTGTGCTGGCCTTGAACCAACAATCACAAAGTAAAATTCAATTTCAACAGCACTGCCTGCCTGACCATGTACACGCCGCTCCCCACTCCCACAACACCCAGTGTTTGCTCACCTGTCCATGTACACCCCGCTCTCTTCCCCCACAGACACCAGTGCTGTCCCCCATCCATGTACCCCCTGCCTGCCCCACAACCCCCAATGCTGTCCACGTTTCCATGTATGTCCCCATCCCCAGTGATACCCCTCACCCAGGACCAAAACCAAGTGCCAGATCCCACAGGGACAGCTCACAGCAATACCTCCACAGACTAGGCTAAACTCAGAGTCTGTCTGTGCCAGCAACAATTCGGGCTGTGCAGGGAAGGAGAGAGGGACAGACCCGGTGGGAGGGAGAGAGGACGTGGAGACTAAAAGTAGCCAGTGTGAGTAACTCTTTCTCAAAATGACATGAAGCTTTAACATATTGCAGCCCACTAGAAACCCAGACATCCCTTCCTGAAGCTGCTTTTCCGTGTTGGCAATTGCTGACATTACCACAAGGCTGTAGAGGGGTTGCTCACAGGAGGAGGGATGGTCCAGATGGGGAAGGTGTGAGAGACATTCTGCTACAGTTTGGTAGAAATTACATTACAGTCTAACACACTCACCCCACCCCAGGAGGCCTCAATATGCCTCTTTGGTCTGTACATAAGCCAGGATTTCCACATACACACGCAGACACACTGTGCATTCTGGGACCTCCCTGGTGAAATTTCCAACACCATCTGGTTATTTTTACTGCCTTTTGGTGATTCTCGTCCTTTCCAGAGATGCAGGGGCACAGAGAGAGCTGACCCCTCTGTCCCCTCAGAAAAATTGTTATCCTGATTGTTCTGAACCTCTAAGCCTGTGAGTGTGAGATTTCAGCAACTCTCCTGTCAGTTCATCATTGGTCCAAATGAGCTCACCCGGCCTAGGAGGCCAGGGGATGACTCCAGTTTAAGTCACTGGAGGCTCATGGCCAGTATAAATCAGGCCATTTATTTAAGTCCCTACATGTGGATTTAGAGTGAACTCCTGTTGGGCCGTGTTGGGAGTTTGCCGTTGATCTGAATAGGACCAAGATTTCACCCTTAATGTTTATCTTTTGGCTACCAACTGTGAAAATCATGACAGATGGGGATTCCAAAACACATAGGCCCTGATTTTGCTGTCAGGAAGGTCAGTGTCAATTTGGAGTGACCCACTGAAGGCAGAATGTGAGAGCAGAATCTGGCCAGTGTGTGACCTATTCTTCTTGTGAACCCTCTGGTACCCACTGAGGAGGCTTTGGTTGAACTTTCTAAAAGGGGAGTGAAGTTCCTGAACTGGAAAAATTGAAGGACCCAGAGGAAAAACCACACAGCCCAAAAAAGGAAGCTACTGAGACAGATAGAAGGACACAGTAAGAGACAAGGGATGATCTGAAAAACAAATATTTGTCTAAACTACTTCCAATGCATTTGTATTTCCCATTGTAAATCTCTTGAACTGTTTAGCTTTTTACTACTAAATACTAAACAGTTCAAGTCACCATTTTGGTGAATTCCTGCCTAGATGGTTCTTAACTTGAACCCTGGAACCCTTCCTGATCCCTCAGCACTAACTTTAATGCAGAAACAGGCAACTCACCAAAATCCACTCAGCAGAGAGAGGAAATCTCCTTACAACGACAGGAAGGCAGAGCCATGAGAATCAGTGTATGAATCTCACGTCTGACACTCAGTGTGTTGGACAGGAACCTTTATGATTCTCCTGTACAGTCTCTGTGAACTCTCTGGTTGGCCAGGACTCCCAGACAATTCCCCAGGTCTGTGAACAGCGGGAAGAATAGAAAATTGACTCTGGAGAACTACAGCTTGAGAGCCTCCACGGGACAGAAGAAAATATTCACCGATAACAGGAGCTCAGATTGTCAGGGCAAACTGAGTCTTGCAGACTGTTCAACCTAGCAATTGACACTAGGTTTATTTTTGGTGTGTAGTGTACTGCCATCTGCACTATGTGTGGGAATGCTGCCACCATACACGGGACCAAAACCCATTTTCAATTGATCGTAGCAGTATACCGCTGCATACTGCCTGGGCAGTTGTAATATATAGTGCATTAGCTCTGAAAACTCAATGCCACTCTGTGAAGGCCAAATGAAGTGGTCCTTAACTGATGCAAACCTAAGGGTGTGGAAAAGGTTTTCTCCTTCCAGGCTTATGGTATCAAAGCTATTTGCCAGTATCCCTTTGTGAAGTCTAAAGTGGATATCTATCTGGCAGCTCACAACTATTCTAATATTTCATCTACTCTGCATCAGATAAACATCAAATTTCAATACTGTGTTGACTTTTCAGAAATTGATGCAGAAACGGGTTGTGATATCCCGGGTTAGAACTAACACAATGGAATTTCTCCACTCACTGTATGATTCCTTCACTACTCCCAGGGCCAAAATGACCTGGAGTTCATCTCACATGATATCCCACATTTTACAAGGGAACAGCCAGGGAGTTTCCCTGATCTGATGCATTGGGGTTATGTCAGTATGGTGGTATTTTAGGTAGGTGTGCCTGTTGCGTTGCACTCCATATTCTTTATTGAAATATGCTTATGAATATGAATATGACAAAACTGGAATATGTTTTATGCAAAATACCTCATGTAAGGGATCATTGAAAAAGTTATCATCTGCTGAATGTGTTCTTCCTATTTGTATGCATTAATCATTCTTATATTTGAAGTTAGAAATATGAAGTATAAATCTAAGGTCCTATTGTAATTATGCTAAGTGAGGGCCATTAAGGAACTTGATGATTCTTATGCAAAAACAATTGGCTATGAATGGATTTGTTTTCCCGTAAGTCAGTGGGACCCCTGTGAGGAGGAGGGGCATTGGTGATCCCTTTTAAAGACATGTGTCTGTGTCACCTGATGCTGGAATGAATCTTGGATTTTATATTTTTTCACGAGGTGGGGGGAAAGTTTAAACAAAGAGACAAAGATTCCCACCTTTTGGGCAAGTCTATATAAGAGTGTGAAGCAGGACAAAGAGGGAGTCAGTGGGGATACCCCTGCTTACCAGTTTCTTAGTGTATTAAGCTTAGCTTTTCATGTTTGGTTATTTTGCTTAGTAACTTACTTTGTTCTGTCTGTTACCACTTATGATTACTTAAATCCTATCTTTTATACTTAATAAAATCACTTTTGTTAATTAATAAACCCAGGGCAAGTAATTGTTACATTGCGGGGGGGACAGTCTGTGTATATCTCTCTTTACTTCGAGAAAGAGGGTGAACAATCTGAACTTATAATGTATAAAACTTTATACAGTGTCAGACAGATTTATCTGGGGTTCAGGTCCCATTGGGGCTGTGTAGTTGGGTGCTGAGGCAAGTCCCTTTTAACTGAGCCTTCCCCCATCTCTGTGTCTGTGCTGGAGGAGGCCTGGAGGGTCTGACTCAGCAAGACAGAGGCAAGGGGTGCCCAGGCTGGCAGAGAGGTTAGGCTCAGTGGTATCTCAGCATATCAAGTGGCAGTCCCAAGGGGGTCCCCGCGAGGGAACCCATCACAGTGGTGTAGATGCAAGGATATGTGCCCAGCTGATTGCTTTGAGACACTAGTGGTGATTTAAAGTGAGTTTTAAGTGTGGTGCATGGAGAACAGACAAAGTAGTTACTGGTTGGTAACCGGTGGCCTCAGACTTTTACAAATCTTTCCTAGTAACCACAGATGCATCCGAGTGTGGTGTGGGAGCAGTCTTAATGCAGGAAAGACTGGATCAAGAATTCCATCTTGTCGTGTTTCTCAGCAAAAAACTGTCTAAGAGGGAAAGCCATTGGTCAATCACAAAAAAGAAATGTTACGCCATTGTGTGTGCTCTGAAAAAGCTACGCCGATATGTTTGGGGACGGCGTTTCCACCTGCAAACTGTCCATCCTGCACTGAAGTGGCTTCATACCGTCAAGGAAAATAACAAAAAACTTCTTTGGTGGAGTTTAGCTCTCCAAGATTTTGATTTTGAAATACAACACATTTCAGGGGCTTTTAACAAAGCTGCTGATGCACTCTCCTGTGAAAGTTTCCCAGAATCAACTGGTTAAAATCATCCTTAAAATGTGGAAACTATTGTTAGTTTTATATAATCAGTAGTATGGCTAGAGGTGCATGTGTCACTCTGTTTTCTCCTAGAGCTCCAGGGAAAAAAATCACAGTCAGTGTGGAACAGGCTGTCCAGCACCATCTGTGACTTGGGCGGGGGGTGACGTGTCATGATAATACAGATAAGGGTAGCATAAAATCCCTCCTGGGCAGCTTTACCTGTAAGGGGTTAAGAAGCTGAAATAACCTGGTCAGCACCTGATCAAAAGGACCAATAAGGAAAGAAGATACTTTTAAAGCTGTGGGGGGGGAGGTAGGTTTTGTTTGTGCTCTCTTTGTTTCTTCCCTCTCTGGACGGAAAGAAAAGCCAAGCAGGAACAACATCTCCTGAAAAACTACCTGGAATAATCCATCTAAGAATTACAGAAATTGTAAGGGAGGCAAGGAAATGCATTAGGTTATCTTTTGTTTTAGCTTGTGAATTTTCCTATTCTACAGAGGTAGTTTTATTCCTGTTTTTGTAATTGTGAAGCTGAGCCAGAGGGGAATCTTCTGTGTTTTAAATCTTTTTATTTGCCCTGCAAAGTTACCTTCCATCCTGATTTTGCAGGTGTGATTCTTTTACTTTTTCTTTGTCAATAAATTTCTTCTTTTAAGAACCTGATTGATTTTCAGTGTCATAAAAACCAAAGGGTTTGGTCTGTGCTCACATTGTTAACCAATTGGTTGGTTTATTATTCTCAAGCTTCCCCAGGAAAGGGGGTGAAGGGGTTTGGGGGACTATTTGGGGGGAATAGGGACTCCAAGTGTCCCTTTCCTGAATTTTTGTGTAAATCACTTGGTGGTGGCAGCAATATCATCCAAGGACAAGGAAGAAATTTGTGCCTTGGGGAAGTCTTTAACCTAAGCTGGTAGAATATAAGTTTAGGGGGTCTTTCATGTGGGTCCCCACATCTGTTCATCAGATTTCTGAATATTTATACATTAGTAATACAATGACATGCTTTGAGGCCCCTATTATGCATGTATCAGCAATTTCAACACAATTCTTATCAGGAAGGACATGGGGTCAAGCTGCCCTTTCTGTGGTACCCAAAACCCCCTCCCCTCCTGTCTTGGTTAAGCTAAGCCATGGCCACTTTACAGCCTGCTGACTTGGCTGCTTTTAGCAATAAGCAATAGTGGTTTCAGGCACTTTACTAGTTTGCCAAAATCTCCCCATACAAGGGAATACATTTAGTGTGAGCCTCTATTATGATGTTTTTAAATTATTTGCATGGATCTTGCAGGCACTTCACTGCTAACTAGCTTCCTCATTCTTATGTTGTTCCTAAATGTTACTACAGTGAGTTTTGTTGCTATTTCCCTCCCTACAAGGATGTTAAATTGAATTACATTATTATCACTATTACCAAGTGCTTCAGCTATTCACCTCTTGGACCAGATTCTGTGTTCCATTTAGGACTAAATCAAGAATTGCCTCTCCCCTTCTGGGTTCCAGGACTAGCTGCTCCAGGAAGCAGTTGTGAGGGGTTTGGTCACAGAGGCCCCCTTAGGATTGTCACCTGACATGCTGGAATTACCTCTGAGCCCATTTTCCCTGCCAGCTTGGGACTTCCAGAACCCTGCCTTGTTCAGACAGACACGCTAGCCTCCTGCAACACAGGTCTGGTCCATGCCCCCAAAGCTGCAGATTTTAACCAAACACAGCTCAGCAGGTCACCTATCTCCAGCACCCAGACACCCAGTTCCCAATGGGGTCCAAACCCTAAATAAATCTGTTTTACTCTGTATAAAGCTTATACAGGGTTAATTCATAAATTGTCCAGCCTCTATAACACTGATAGAGAGATATGCACAGGTGTTTGCTCCCCCCAGGTATTAATCACTTACTCTGGGTTAATTAATAAACAAAAGTGATTTTATTAAATATAAAAAGTAGGACTTAAGTGGTTCCAAGTAATAGCAGACAGAACAAAGTGAATTACCAAGAAAAATAACATAAAACACGCAAGCGTAAGCCTAATACAGTAAGAAACTAAATGCAAGTAAATCTCACCCTCTGAGATGTTCCAAGCCTCTTTTACGGACTAGATTTTCTCCTAGTCTGGAACCAGCAATCACTCACACCCCTGTAGTTACTGTCCTTTGTTCCAGTTTCGTTCAGGAATCTCTTTGGGGTGGAGAAGGTATCTTTTGTGCCAGCTGAAGACAAAATGGAGAGGTTTTCCAGGGCTTTTTATAGTCTTTCTCTTGGGGGTGGAAACCCCTCTCTCCCCCGTGTAGAATCACAGTTACAAGATGGCGTTTTGGAGTCAGATGGGCTAGTCACATGTCTATGCATGACTTAGTTCTCTATAGGGACATTCCCAGGAAAGCTCAGATGTGGATTGGCATCTATCAAGAACCATTGTTAGCCAAGTACATCCATTTATTTGAATAACCCCTTCACACTATGTTGACCAAATCTGCCTTAGGTGCTTTCTACAGCAAACACTTTAAATATAAGCATAGAGCCAACGCTCATAACTTCAGATATAAAAATGATACACCCATATGAATAAGATGAATACATGCAGTAGAACATATGCCATGTAACACATCTTTGCAAAGGTTATCTTGCATAAAACATATTCCAGTTATGTCTTATTTATGCATATTTATGCATATTTCTATAAAGCATTATGGGGTGCAATGTCACAGAGGCTTTGGAGCAAATTGAGAAATTAAACAGTAATAAGTCACCAGAGACAGATGGAATTTACCCAAGAGTTCTGAAGGAACTCAAATATCAAATTGCACAACTACTAACCATGGTATGTAACCTATCACTTAAATCAGCCTCTGTACCAGATGACTGGCAGAGAGCTAATGTGATGCTGATTTTAAAAAAGGCTCCAGAGGTGATTCTGGTACATGCAGGCAAAGGTGATCCAATGAATATAGTGTACTTGGACTTTCAGAAACCCTCTGACCAGGTCTCTCACCAAAGGCTCTTAAGCAAAGTAAGCAGTCATGGGATAAGAGGGAAGGTCCTCTCATGGATTGGTAACTGGTTAAAAGATAAGAAACAAAGAGTAGGTATAAATGGTCAGTTTTCAGAATCGAGAGAGGTAAATAGCAGGGTACCCCAGGGGTCTGTACTGGGACCAGTGCTGTTCAACATAGTCATAAATGATCTGGAAAAAGATGTAATCAGTGAGGTTGAAAATTTCCAGTCAAGACAAAGTCCTAAGCAGGTTACAAAGGGACCTCACAAAACTGGGTGAGTGGGCAATAAAATGGCAGATGAAAGTCAGTGTTGACAAATTAAAAGAAATGAACATTGGAAAACAATTCCAGCTATACATACAAAATGATGGGGTATACATTAGCTGTTACCAATCAAGAAAGAGATCTTGGAGTCACTACTAATAGTTCTTTGGAAACATCCTCTTAATGTGCTGCAGCGGTCAAAAACCAAACACACAAAAACCAAAAACCAAACCGAATGTTAGGAACCATAAGGAAAGGGATAGATAATAAGACAGAAAATATCATATTGCCTCTATATAAATCCATTGTACTGCCACATCTTGAATACCGTATACACTTCTGGTTGCCACATCTCAATATATATATATATATATTGCGATTGGAAAAGGTACAGAGAAGGGAAACAAAAATGATTCGGGATATGGAACAGCTTCACATGAGGGGAGAGTTAAAAGACTGGGACTGTCCAGCTTGGAAGGGAGGGACACAATATAAGCCTATAAAATCATGAGTGGTGTGGAGAAAGTGAATCAGGAAGTTTTATTTACTCCTTCACAAGAACCAGGGGTCACCCAATGAAGTTAATAGGCAGCAGCTTTTAAAACAAATAAAAGGAAGTATTTCTTAACGCAATGTGTAGCCAGCCTGTAGAACTCATTGCCAGGTGATGTTGTGACAGCCAAAAGAATCAGATAAGTTCATGGAGGATAGGTCCATCAGTGGCTAGTACCCAAGATGGTCAGGGATGAAGCCCCATGCTCTGGGTGTCTCTAAAACCCTGCCAGAAACTGGGAGCAGACAACAGGGGATGGATCACTTGATAACTGCCCTTTTCTGTTCATTCCCTCTGAAGCATCTGCCTCGTCCACTGTCAGAAGACAGGACACTGGGCTAGATGGACCATTGGTCTGACCCAATATGGCCGTTCTTTTGTTCTCTAATTGCTCCACTGATGGATGGACTGCTGCAGACAAGTCTTTTCCAGGGGATCGCTCTGCTATAGGGCTGGTAGACAGCCTTGATGATCATGAAGTAGGACAAGGCAATCAGTAGCGCGTCGAGCCCCATCACCAAGAGGATAGCACTCAAGCCATAGACGACATTGACCGTGGTGCTGGTGCAGGCCAGGTTCATAACGTCCTGGTGCAAACAATAGGAGTGCGACAGGACGTTGGAGCCGCAGAACGATAGGCGAAGAATGAGCAAGGGCAAAGGGAGGAAGAACATCACACCCCTAGCCACAGCAGCCAGGCCTATCTTCGCCATCACCGGACTGGTGAGGATGGTCGCGTGCTGCAGAGGGTGGCATATGGCCATGTACCGATCCCAGGCCATGGCCAGCAGGACGGTGGACTCGACAGCGGACAGGGAGTGGATGAGGAACATCTGGAGCAGGCAGGCACCGAAGCTGATTTCCCTCCAGTCAAACCACAGGAGGGAGAGCATTCTGGGCACGGTGCAGGTGGACAGCGCCAGGTCGATGGAGGCCAGCATACACAGGAAGATGTACATGGGGGCATGGAGGCTCAGCTCCGTCTTTACAATGAACACCACCGCGCCGTTGCCTACAATGGCCACGAGGTACATGGAGCACAGAGGGAACGCCAGCCAGAAACGGGCAGCTTCCAGCCCGGGCGTGCCGGCCAAGACGAAGGAGGAAGGGCTGAGGTCGGTGTTGTTGGGAGAGGGCATGGTGCGCCGGCTGTGATTCTATTCCATGTTGTCTCCCCCCCCTGCCAGGGACAGAGAAACAGTATTGTAATGAAGCACGTCTAGTGATACTGCGTCTGAAGGGATTACGGCAAGTAGGTGCCTCTAACCCTGGGTGGTGGGTGAACCCCTCCTTCGGGGAGGCTGGCCCGCCAGCCTCGCCCCGTCCGCCCCAGGACCCACCCCCTGCACAGCCAGAGGATCCCCGAAGACCCCCCCACCCATGCGGCTGGAGGAGCCCCGAGGACTCTCCTCTGCGCCCTCCCCAGCTATGCCGGCCGCACCCCCCAATGCTGGCCCCAGTGCCGGGCTGAGCTACCGCCCCCCCCCCCCCCCCCCCAATGCCATCCAGGCCACTGGCCCCTGGACTGGCCCGAGCCCCGGGCTGCATCTGGCCACATGTGGGCCTGAGTTCCAGTCCACCGGCTGGAGCTGAGTGAGCCCCTGCTGTCTTCAGGGTAGGAGGGAGTGCGGGCGGGGCCTCGGGGTGGAAATGGGTGGGGCTATGGCCTGGGTCGGGGGAGGCTTAGCCTGCCCTGGCCTTTGACACCCGCCGCCCAGTCCTCTAACAATAAATTAGCTTCCCAGTTCTGGTCAGCGCGGCTTTCACCCTGAGCCCCTCCCATCAGGGACCCACCACAGGCATTACCTCCACTCCACTGTGGCTTCCCTTCCCCAGACACTGCCTGTGCCAATCACCCTCTCTCCCCTCTTGCAGCCCTATAGGCCCAGGTATAGCCCAGCCCCTTTCAATTGGCTGGATTGGGCTTTGACACAGGGGAACTGGGCCCAGGTCTGATAACAGGGATCAGCTCCCCTGTGACAGGGACAGGCCTGACTCTTGGGTCCTTTGCTCCCTGAGTGAAAAGGAGCAGGGAGGTTGCAGCCCCACCTAATGTAATGGACACCCTAAAGGGGTCGTAGGATGACCAGATGTCCCGATTTTATAGGGACAGTCCCGATTTTTGGTCTTTTTCTTATATAGGCTCCTATTACCCCCCACTCCCTGTCCCGATTTTTCACAAATTTCTGTCTGGTCACCCTAAGGGTAGGTAGCCCCATGGAGAGGGCTGCAGGGGAAAAAAAACACATGCGGTGCCCATTGCAGAATGTTTCAGTTGCTTCTCTGGCTTGGATGTCCTAGGGGACATTCCATTTGCCTCTGTCCTGCACCTCCAGGCACTACAGTCCATGCTGAGATTTTAAGGTGCCAATATGTAATCTGTAGCACCTGCTCCGAGCAACTGAAGACCATTAGGAATGCTGCTTGGCTGCAGGGTAATATTACTTTTACTCCCTGTACTAGTGTAATGAAATGGGAATTTTCTGCAATACTTTTATGACCCCTATGTGTGCCTCAGTTTGCCCTACATGTTGCATTGTTACCTAGTTGGGGAGGAAAGGAGTAAACAGTGAGGTGACAAAATTTGCAAACAAGACAAAATTATTCAAGATAGTTAAATCCAAAGCAGACTGCAAAGAGCTACAAAGGGGAAACTCATAAAACTTGGTGACTGGGCAACAAACTGGCAGATGAAGTTTAATGTTGTTAAGTGCAAAATAATGCACATTGGAAAACATAATCCCAACTATGCATATAAAATGATGGGGTCTAAATTAACTGCTACCACGCAAGAAAGAGATCGTGGACTTGTGTAGCGTTCTCTGAAAACATCTGCTCAATGTGCAGCGGCAGTCAAAAAAACTAACAGAATGTGAGCAATCATTAGGAAAGGGATAGACAATAAGACAGAAAATATCATATTGCCTCTGTATAAATCCATGTGTGACGGGGCGCGCTCACCACTCCAGTGCCTCCTCGTGGCCAATATGGGAATTAGCTCTGGTAGCCAGTGCGCCCTGCTCCGCCCATCACCTCTTCTGCCTCTGAAACCACATGCCTCCAAGGACCGCGATGTCCTCTTCAGTGACAGCCCTCCGGCCGTGCCACACTAGGTGCTCTCCCCCTTCCGGGGGAACGTCTCTGTAGTCCCTGTCCAGCCACTTCTCTCAGCGGTGACCACAGTCTACTGTTTAGCCCCTTCCCCAGTGGTGAGTCAGGGGGGACCCAGGCCTGCCCACTACGCCGGGTCCCAGCCTGTAGAAGGCGGCTGCTTGCGGCGACCCCTACGATTCTTCAGCAGGTTTTCCTGGGCCACTTCCCCACGGCCCCAGCACCCTCTTTGCCCTTGCCTCAGGGCCTCGGCCTGCAGGTCCTTGCATCCCACCAGGAGCTGCCTTTAGCCTCCCGGGTCTCTGCCTGCCGCACTGCTCTGTCCAGGGTGTTTGCTACCTTTAGCCTGCAAAGCAGCCAGTCCTCCTCCCACCTCAGGCTTCAGGGAGTGACTGAAACTGCTCTGCTCTGCAGCCCTTCTTATATGGGCCAGCCCAGCCCTGATTGGCTGCTCCTCGCAGCCCCTCTCTGATTAGCTGCCTCCTATGCAGCCTCCCTAGGGCTCTATTAACCCCTTCGAGCCCAGTGTGGGGCAGGAGCCCCATCACACCATGGTACGCCCACACCTTGAATGGGGTCTAAATTAGCTATTAATACTCAAGGACGAGATCTTGGAGTCATTGTGGATAGTTCTCTGAAAACAGAGGAAAGGGATAGCTAATAAGAGAATATATCATAATGCTACTACAGGGGTTGGCAATCTTTCAGAAATGGTGTGCCGAGTCTTAATTTATTCACTCTAATTTAAGGTTTTGCGTGCCAGTAATACATTTTAACCTTTTTAGAAGGTCTTTTTCTATAAGTCTATAATATATAACTAAACTATTGTTGTATGTAAAATAAATAAGGTTTTTTAAATGTTTAAGAAGCTTCATTTAAAATTAAATT